>NC_079195.1:190684472-190987010 GCF_029499605.1 Hyla sarda | reverse complement strand
GGTTCTTTACTGTAAGAGCAGTGAGACTGTGGAATTCTCTGCCTGAGGTGGTCATGGTGAACTCAATATAAAACATCAAACAAGGCCTGGGTGAATTTCTGGAGAGTAATAACATACAAGTTTCAGGGGGAGATTTATGAAAACCTGTGCAGAGGAAAACTTGCCCAGTTGCCCATAGCAACCAATCAGATTGCTCCTTTCATTTTTAAGAAGACCTCTGAAAAATGAAAGAAGCAATCTGATTGGTTGCTATGGGCAACTGGGCAAGTTTTCCTCTGCACAGGTTTTCATAAATCTCCCCATAGTCCCCAGATTCTGGAGTAGGATCATTAATCCTATTAATCGCAGGGAATCCAACGCCAGATTTGGTACAAAGAAGGGATTTTTCTACCTGAAATGAAGAATATTGCCTTCTACCTTATTTTTTCCCCCTTTTTATGATCCATAGGCTGAATATGTCAGATTCACTAACAGGAAACAGTAATCTTTGATATGGTAAATAATAGAGACAAAGTAGAGACTTTGGTAAAAAAGCACATCATATACATTTTATATATCATAAAGTTCCTTCCCCTATTGCCACCGACATAGGATTGTTATAAGAATTTAAAAATAAAAAAATCTATTTTAGAAGATGGGGCTAATAGAACAGTAAAGCTCAAGGCCATTTACGAAAGAAGTAGCAGCTTCCCTTTTAATGTAAAGAAATGAACTATTGTAAAGCAGGCTTTGCCGATAGAGATCCTTATTCATGACTCATTGTATGTGCGGTGGCTTTTCTCCTTTATTTGTATTGCGAAGTCTCAGACTTTGTGAACGTTCAGTGCTTGAGAATGCATAGTCTACAGTTACACAACAATGATTGTTTATTATTCGCCTAAGAGCTAGATTGCTGTCCAAAAGTGGCATATCTGGGAAAGTCTCTACGTCTGGAAACCCAATCCAAACCACAATCTATAATTAACAAATAATATGGAAAATTATTGTGTTAACACACAGCTATTCTATCAACGCAAGTACTTAACATGTATATTATTTAGTAGGAAAATCTGACTCCAAAAGTGACCAAAAAAATATCTATTCCACTAGAAGTATTTTCTTGTGGTCTGGTAAAGTATATCCTGAATAATCACTGAGGTACTAGAATTTTGCTTATATATTGCTTATTGTCCTTTTTGTATTCTACCATGTGTCGGCAACTGGTAAAATACACACACGCACACACACACACACACACACACATTCTACTCTCTGCTGCCACATCTGGTGAACTTGAAAACTTCTGATTTCTTTTTCTCTATGTCTGCTTTGTGTAGGAGACATCATAGTAGCTAATCCACTCTGAAGCTCAGGGAAAACTGATAATAATGGATAGAGCTTACAGAGGGAGATAACTGGTGAAAGATTCCAAATACAGGTCATGGAACAAAAAAAACACAAGAAGCACAGGACACTAATAAACCGATGGTTGGAGTAGTAGTATAGGGATGGGTACAAATGCTCTTACCTAAGAACATTATGCAATAGGAGACACAACTCTTAAAGCATTCACCATAGCAGAAAGATTTCTTCAGCTGCTGTATCTTCCCACGCTCAGGACATCAAGCGTATAATAAACAGAAGAGAGAAAGTATGAACAAGTGTAAGGAAGTATCCTCTGTGCTGCCAGCATTTAAAGCAAGGTATACATCTAAAGTGCAAATAGTTTTACTATGTTCACCGCATTTCTGGGCTGTATAAGCCCCTTCATCAGGGTGAGGCGCCTTTCCTGTAATTGCCATAAATACTGCTATTACCCATTATTTACATGCATAACACCTTATTTTGAAAAGTCAGCAGAAAAATCTTTTATTCTTAATCTATTTTAAATCTTTGAAATGTATGCCCAAGTTTTTTTTATTTTTTATTTTTTATTGCTGATGGTTTTTGAAGCTTCAATTAATATATTTCACACTTCTCAGTGCTGATAACACTACCGCTCTTCCCTAACTTTCTTTTCAGGCCTTGAGTCAGCCCACCTACTGAATGCTCTATACTGACTCACTGCTTTTTCACATAATTTTTTTATCATCATAACGATGGCAGTATTAAAAGATGTTGTACATAATAAAAATGGAAAAAAACTACTTTTATATACAATATTATGTAAACAAAGAAGGTTTCTGGTAGACAGTAAAAGGGTCTATTCACAAGGCAGAATTTCCGTATTGCGGGATTCTGCCTCAAATTAAAGACCATAGACTTCTATGGGATTCCGCATTCCCACTCACACTACTTAATTCCCTCTTACAAGCGGAAATTCAGAAGTGTGAATGGGAGTGCAGAATCCCATAGAAATCTATGGGCTTTAATTTGAGGTGGAATTCCGCAAGCAGAAATCCTGCCATGTGAATAGACCCCAATGAAGCCATATACAGCCAAGAACCTGTAAAACCAAAATGTTCCCTCCAATAATATTCTGATCAGCTGTTAGTCAACACAATGAATACCCAAAGTTTACCAGATATGGTCTAGTACAATGCCATTCTTCTATCCACCCATGGAATGGAGACAACCGTCCAAACTTTACTACATGAACATCATCCAGCCCGACCACTAGGAAGAAACATCTTTATACTCACACCATCCATAGACAATGGCTACTTGTGCCTAGTGAAAAACTAAACTCTGTGTGCAACCTTACTTTAACAGGCAACACACATTATGGGTTAACCTTTAAATGGGCACTGTCAGTAAAACCTTATGGTAAATAAAAAATCTTTCTAACGTACTTTGTTTAAAAAAAGTTTTATTTGTGTTTAAAAAAGCTGCCAATAGGCGTCTCCCTACTTGTCCAGAGCAAATTTTCCCCAATCTTTTTCACAACTTTGGACTCATGCTGGCCTGGTAGAAGTCCAAAAGCAGGAAATGCTGAGGGGTGTGTGTGCAGCCTTATCCAATCATAGCTTATCTCACACTGAACTGCTCTGGGCAGTGTGTAGCAGAGTGATGGAGGAAGTTCTCCTCTGTATGGCTTCAGATGATATCACAGCCTGCTGGGTAACGCCCCTTTCCAGTCAGTGAGACTGAGCAGAAAATACAGAACAATATCATGGAAGAGAACTAAAAAAAAAAAAAAAAAAACACTAGAAAAAAAACACTAGAGGCAGGGGGATGTTTATCATGATGGGGGCAGTGAACTGGGAGGATTATAAAATTTAACAAGATCAAGAGAGGGACTCTTTAAAGAGGTTATCCAGGATTAGAAAACCAGAGCTAGTTTCTTTGAAAAACAGCTCCGCACCTATCCTCATGTTGCGTGTGGTATTATAGCTCCATTCACTTCACATGCAAAGATTCTAAAAGTGGGGCCCTAAAAGTCATAATATTGCACTAACCAGATTTGCACATTTTTGGTCACTTCAAATACCATAAAAAAATATCTAAAAAGCTATTGAAAAGCCCCATCAAAACAAAAATGGTCCCGATAAAAACTACAAATCACAGCGCAAAAAATGACCCTCATACATTCCCATATATAGAGAAAAAAAGAGTTATAGGGATCAGAATAGTACAGTTTTATATTTTTGTGTAGGTCTCTCACATTAGGTTGGCAGTATAGTTCCCCCACATTAGGTTGGCAGTATAGTTCCCCCACATTAGGGTTGGCAGTACAGTTCCCCCACATTAGGTTGGCAGTATAGTTCCCCCACATTAGGTTGGCAGTATAGGTCCCCCGACATTAGGTTGGGAGTATAGGTCCCGCCACATTTGGTTGGCAGTATAGTTCCCCCACATTAGGCTGGCAGTATAGTTCCCCCACATTAGGTTGTAGTTCCCCCACATTAGGTTGGCAGTATAGTTGCCCCACATTCGGATGGCAGTATAGTTCCACCACATTAGGGTGGCAGTATAGTTCCCCCACATTAGGTTGGCAGTATGGGATGTCAGTGACGTCCCTGCGTGCACTACCTCCCTGTGGCCCCTGCATTTTTAAAATTAACGCGGGGCCGCAGAAAGGTAACCGGGACATCCTTGTGTCCCGAAAAGATCTTTCGGGACACAGGGATGTCCCGAATGTGACAGGGGGCCCCTTGCAGGTGCTCAGTGGGGGATCCCCCCTTGATCCGCCACTGAGCAGCCCGCAAGGGGCCCCCTGTGGGGATGGAGGCCCTGGGCAATTGCCCGGTTTGCCCTGCCTTAACGCCGGCCCTGGATATTCTACTGTCTTAAAAGCAATGTTTTCAGGGAGGATACCTGTAATGCAGCATACAATGATGCAGGCCACCTCAGTCTGATTTGGTATAAAATTGAAGAAGACATATGGGAATCTAGAAGAGTCCCAGATAAGTCAGTGAGTGCTAAATAATAGTGCCAAACAACTCCCAATGGGGTTTATTTTTTTTATTTTTTGTCGGGTTTTGTGCCCAAATTGTGTTGCACTTTTCATGCTACACAATTTGCGACCAGAAAAAACAAAACCCTCCATTTTACAAGAGAAACCCAAAAAGGGGGCATGGTCATGAGATAAAGTGGGCGTGGTCCCGACAAAAGGGGAGTGTCCCTGACAGTTTTGAAAAATCCCAACATATTTACTAAGGTTTCCACAGAAAATGTGGTGGATTTGAGCTGAGGAAAACCCTACAGATCAGAACAGTTGGGGAAAAAAAGCAGAATGTAGGGAAACCTTAGTAAATAACTAGGGAAAGTACCTGTCGGAAATCAAAACCCACAAAGAAAACTACACTCCACTCTTAGTAAATAAACCCCAATATGTATAGCGCAAAAACATGGGCATATGCATCAGTTCCTGCTTTCTGAATCTAGCTTAGTCAATCAGTGTCAATCAGTGTCTGCTTTTTTCCAGAAACAGTGCCTCACTTGTTCACAGGTTGTGTCTAGTACTGCAGCTCAGTTACATTAAAGTCAATAGGGCAGAGTTGCAATGCCTGGCAGAACCTATGAACAGGGGTGGCACCGATTCTAGAAGAGGGCAGCCAAGTTTTTATAATTGTGGACAATGCCATTAAAGGGGTACTCCAGTGGAATTTTTTTTTCTTTTAAATCAACTGGTGCCAAAAAGTTTAACAGATTTGTAAATTACTTCTATTTAAAAATCCTTCGGATAGGGGATAAGATGTTTAGGGGTGGACTACCCATTTAAGCCATAGTTGTGGACAAAGACAGTGTAATTAAACTAATAAACACGCAAACAATTACATTGTACATTGCGTAAACATCCACAATGCAGGAGAAGTGATTAAGTATTTATCTGGTTGTTTTTAGCAGTAGCCTCTAATTTCCTTCTTTTTCCTTCAGCATTAATTCTTCCCAAAGCATGGATTTTGATATTCAGCTCATGCAGAGAATTATTGTAGTGGCCCTGTACTGGAGATGTTACCCTGTACCCCTGTTGCCCTGTCAGGCAGCCTCCTTCAGTGTCCCCAGGGCCCCTTGCACCTGTTTCCCCCCTGTACCTATGTTCTGCAGTGTATTGTATTATAAAATGTGTTGTATCTTTAAGAGTTATGTCATGCAATTGTTATCCACGAGGTGACCAGGTGATCCCAAGAGTGACCTATGAGCGCCCTGCTAGTCTCCCCCATATAAGCCCTGGGTGGAGCTTCTCTCTCTTCTCTCTCTTGCTTCCTGCTGAGGTCCAGCGCAGTCGCCTAGTATGTGTGTCCAGAGTGTTGGAGGCCTCAAAGTCCAGTCCTGCAGCCACCATCATTTCAAGTAAGCTAAAGTCACAGCTTTATGAGTCAAGTCAAGTCAGTCCCTGTCATCTGTCAAGTCAGCATGGTCTGCATTCAATTGTCCAGTCCTACTACAAGTCCCAGCAAGCCCTTAACCCCTTAAGGACCGGGGGGTTTTCCGTTTTTGCATTTTCGTTTTTTGCTCCTTGCCTTTAAAAAATCATAACTCTTTCAAATTTACACCTAAAAATCCATATGATGGCTTATTTTTTGCGCCACCAATTCTACTTCGTAATGATGTCAGTCATTTTGCCCAAAAATCTATGGTGAAGCGGGAAAAAAAATCATTGTGCGACAAAATTGAAAAAAAAAAACGCTGTTTTGTAACTTTTGGGGGCTTCCGTTTCTACGTAGTACATTTTTTGGTACAAATGACACCTGATATGTATTCTGTAGGTCCATACGATTAAAATGATACCCTACTTATATAGGTTTGATTTTGTCGGACTTATGGAAAAAATCATAACTACATGCAGGAAAATTAATACGTTTAAAATTGTCATCTTCTGACCCCTATAACTTTTTTATTTTTCCGTGTATGGGGCGGTATGAGGGCTCATTTTTTGCGCCGTGATCTGAAGTTTTTAACGGTACCATTTTTGCATTGATAGGACTTATTCATTTTTAAATGATATAAAAAGTGACCAAAAATGCACTATTTTGGACTTTGGAATTTGTTTGCGCGCACGCCATTGACCGAGCGGTTTAATTAATGATATATTTTTATAATTCGGAAATTTCCGCACGCGGTGATACCATATATGTTTATTTTTATTTTTATTTACACTGTGTTTTTTTTTTTATTGGAAAAGGGGGGTGATTCAAACTTTTAATAGGGGAGGAGTTAAATGATCTTTATTCACTTTTTTTTTTCCACTTTTTTTTTGCAGTGTTATAGGTCCCATAGGGACCTATAACACTGCACACACTGATCTTCTATGTTGATCACTGGTTTCTCATAAGAAACCAGTGATCAACGATTCTGCCGCATGACTGCTCATGCCTGAATCTCAGGCACTGAGCAGTCATTCGTCGATCGGACAGCGAGGAGGCAGGAAGGGGCCCTCCCACTGTCCTGTCAGCTGTTCGAGATGCCGCCATTAGCCGCGGCTATCCCGAACAGCCCGACTGAGCTAGTCGGGAACTTTCACTTTCACTTTTAGCCGCGCGGCTCAGCTCTGAGCGCGCGGCTAAAGGGTTAATAGCGCGCGGCGTCGCGATCGGCGCTGCGCGCTATTAGAGGCGGGTCCCGGCTTCACTATGACGCTGGGCCCGCCGTGATATGACGCGGGGTTACTGTGTAACCCCGCGTTATATCAGAAGAGCAGGACCAAGGACGTACCGGTACGTCCTTGGTCCTTAAGGGGTTAAAGGGGTATTCCGAGCAAAAACCTTTTATCCCCTATCCAAAGGATAAGGGATAACATATCTGATCGCGGGGGGCCCGCTGCTGAGACCCCCCCCCCCCCCCCGCGATCTCCCTGCAGCACCCGCATTGCCCGGAATACCCCTTTAATATCTCTGCGGCACTGTCCACCTCCTTGGGCCCTGACTGAACTGTATAGACTTTACCAAGTGTCTACCCTAAGTAAAGCTACTGTTGTCCGTAACTTGGCGTCGGAGTCTTTATTGCCCCCGTGCCTAGCCCAGGATCAAGTGGTATACCTTTGGGTGGTTTTAGGCTAAACCACGCCCTGGCGTCATGAATACAAGGGGTTGATGCCATCTGCCTCTTGGTTAACATTTGCCCTCATCACACCCCGCTACCACACTATAATTTGGACCATTTACTTGAAGCCTAAGAATGTACTGCCAGAGCCTCTAAGGCAGAATTCGTTGTAAAAATGTAAATACAACCATATCTTAATCCCCCAGCGTTTCTGTCAATAGCGCACAACCTTCTGGAAGCTGGAAAATTGTGAATAGAAATATAGCCTCCGTTGTGTAATACTATGTATGGAGAAGTCTTTTCTTATATGTGACCCCTGCTGAGGCATTCTACAAGTCTTGGCTCTATAGCTGTCATAGGATAAACCTGCCATGGCCCCCTGACAGCACAGCAAAAAATGTAGTAACATAAAGTAAAGCCAGAGTGACAGCTCTGTGAAAATATTTAATGTTCCTCGAAGAAGCTAGAATGACTTCCTCCCTAGCCACGTAGGTGGTCCACAGATATTTTATTTACTGATGATTTCCACAATGTTAGAAGTCTTGTGTATGCATTTATTCTTATTACAAGGGGCACAGTGTGTGCCATATAAACACAAATCTCTTTCAGCGCCGCATGTGTACAGACTTTATTTTTTGGTAATTAAAATTGTGTAAAAAGTGCAGTCTGGGATAAGAAGACGCCTGCTGATCCGCTAGTAATGTCTTCATGGTGATAAGTCAAACACTGACAACCGATGAAACCGAGCTCCAAGCTATGTTCACATTTATTTTTAACTCCTGATTGTTCCTTTTTTTAGCTCACATTGTTACGGTAGGAAGGGTAATTCAGCAGATAGTACATCTCTTTTTATTGGCCTTGCCTTAACAATTATCCTTGCACATGTCTCCATGTAGAATTGCTTATTAATTGCACATTCCTCCAGATGGATATTACTTCTTTAACAGTGGGAACATTGTGGAAGGGCAGTGACTGAAGTATGCATTTTGTATTGCTAATAAAATACTGTCACAGTTATAGACAAACACAATCTAACTAAGCTAATAACACACAAGCAGTTGGTACTGTGGAGTAAACATCCACAGTGCAGGGAGAAAGCGTAGGTGAAGCCTGTTTAATTATTTAGATTTTTGCATTGATAACTAAACAAATGGGGTTTGATTAATGACTGTCACAATTATAGACAAAAAAAGCTAAACTGTTAGCAACTTTACAACTTTAGGCTTGTAATGAGTTATGAAGGACCAGGGTGGAGTGGAGGTTCCTCTGGAAGACAATGAAGAAATTTGCCGTAGGACCCAACATTCTAAATATGGTACCAATACTCTATTTAAGTCCTAATCACAAGAAAAAGACAGAAAGGAAAAAAAGGCACAACTGCCAATATATGTATAAATATGTAGAAAACTTTTATAGTACAAGTCTAAGGCAAAAAATATATAGAGTAAATTAAAAACACACATCAACACCTGAATATAGCAGTGAATAAGCTATATCAGACCCTCCTGAACATAGCAATAAGCATACGGCAACCTGGGCTCAAGTCCAGCAGGAACACATGGGAACGGAGTTCCTGCACTTATTTTACAGCAGGAACACTGTTCCCATTAGCAACAAGGAGTCCTACAGGACGAGCCCTTGAGTGGAAACCTTGGGTGAGTTCATACACTTCTTTCCCAGGACTTGGCCCCTGCATGCAACCAAATAAAAAAGTAATTCTTAACTCAACTCCTAAAAATAAATAAATACAATATTAGTACACAACCAAGAGATAAAAATTAGTAAGTATATGTCACAATAAAGTTGTAATGATATTTTCATATTTTCAATGTACGAAGAACGGCATAAATTTTTAATGCAAAAAATGAATGACAAAATTACACCAGGAGATGCAGGGGGGGGGAACAGGGCAACTGAATGTCAGAACTAAACAGTCACTAATTGGGTCAGGAAATCAACAGCACTGTTCACATTGGACTCTGAACAAGGAACACACTGGACACCCCACTGCAATCATGGAGGGACATCAATACTAAAGCCAAATAGGCTCCTTGCTAGCGGGCACACTCCACAGTGTGATCAGGATACTAGCCTAGGAGGAAACAAAAATCCTAAATACAAGCAAACACGGGTACAGACACAAGGCTCACTCACTCCTAGATAGACAGATTAGCACAAGGCTCAGAACAGGACTCTATCCTAGGAGATCCAGGATCAAACTAGGTCAAAACCGGACTGACAAAATCACAGTGTGAATACGGACTCAGGAAACACAAAGCATATGCAGAAAGAACAACATAAGAAAACTAAAACCCGACAAAGGTACTAAAACAAAACAAGCTAAATCTAACAGGACAGATAATCAGGGATAAAACTCAGGATACATGTGCTCAGATAGACATAGTGAACATAATGAAAATGGTCAGAGTAACAGGTATAATTACCAGCCCAGAGCAGCACCTGAAGAGGTCTTATATATCCTCCCAGTGCTTACGGGTTAACTCTTCCAAACCAGGGAGAATAAACAAAGAAACTGTTCAGACACAAATCTAATCTGAACCTGGTCTGAACAGGCCCCAAAGCAGGAAATTGCAAAACACAAAACAAACGGACATTACAGTATAGATGGAAAAAGTCTCAAACACTGCAGTGCCGAGTGACTGGGATAGTATATAGTACTAAATGGTTACAATACTAAACAATATGTACATAATATCCACATTATAAATTGCACAAGACAAGGCACAAAATGGAAGTTCGGTCACCCAGTTTGCACTAGAGTATAGACTAGGAGGGTAGCAGCACCACACTTTCCATCACGTAGGGACTTCCATGGAGAAATCGTTAAAAAGATGTAATAAAATGTTGAACGAACTGATATGAGAAAAGGGTAAAAACTGTTTTTTTTTGTGTAATCCATGGCGGCACAATTGTGGTACATCACAAAACTGTAGTGTGGAGCAGCAATGGAATTTCGCCATGCTCGTGGACCACAGAGATACAATTGTGGTGCATTTCTGGCTCAGGAGAGGTTTCTTTGAATTATTTTGAATCCAAAATATGGATTGGGATCATGTAATTGTTATGATTCGGCAGGCTGGAGGTGGATCCTCTGTGTCAGAGAGGGATTGGCGTGGACCGTACCGGTGGACCGGTTCTAAGTTGCTACTGGTATTCACCAGAGCCCGCCGCAAAGCGGAATGGTCTTGCTGCGGCGGTAGCAACCAGGTTGTATCCACCGGTAACGGCTCAACCTCTCTGACTGCTGAGACAGGCGCGGTACAAAAGGACAAGGCAAGAGCAAGGTCGGGCGTAGCAGAAGGGCAGGGCAGGCAGCAAGGGTCGTAGTCAGGGGCAACAGCAGAAGGTCTGGAACACAGGCTTGGGACATACACAAAACGCTTTCTCTGGCACAAGGCAACAAGATCCGGCAATACTGGGAAGGGGAAGTGAGGTTATATCAGCAGGGAGCAGGTGGAAGCTAATTAGACTGATTGGGCCAGGCACCAATCATTGGTGTACTGGCCCTTTAAATCTTAGAGAGCTGGCGCGCGCGCGTCCTAGAGAGCGGAGCCGCGCGCGCCAGAACGTGACAGCCGGGGACCGGGACAGGTAAGTGGCTTGGGATGCAATTCGCGAGTGGGCGCGTCCCGCTATGCGAATCGCATCCCCGTCGTCAGCGTCAGTGCAGCGCTCCCGGTCAGCGGGTCTGACCGGGGCGCTGCAGAGAGGAGAACGCCGTGAGCGCTCCAGGGAGGGGCAGGGACCCGGAGCGCTCGGCGTAACAGTAATATTTTGATACTATTATAAATGGGTATTTTCTCACAAGGGATGGTTAAGAAACATTCAAAGTGCACTCAAATTCTAAAGGCTTGGGGTAAGTTTAGATTTTCAATTGAGGGTAGCATCCCCTGTGGGATAATATTAGCATCACAAAATTCTATAAATTTAAAGGGGTTATCCAGAAATAGAAAAACGAAGCTAATTTATTTTAAAAAATGTGCCACGTTTGTCTCCAGGTTGGGTGTGGTTCTGCAGCTCAGTTCCATTGAACTGAATGGAACCAAGTTGTAATAACACACCCAACCTGGAGACAGACAGGGAGCGTTTTTTTGTTTTGTTTTAAGAAATTAGTTCTGTTGTTCTATGCCTTGATAACCCCTTTAACCTCTTAAGGACCGATGACGTACGCGTACGTCATGAGTCCGCTCCCGATCTATAATGCCGGGCCACAGCGTCTAACAACGGCCGGGACCCGTGGCTAATAGCGCGCGGCATTGATGGCGGTGCCATGCGCTATTAACCCTTTAGATGCGGCGTTCAAAGTTGAACGCTGCGTCTAAAGTGAAAGTGAAACCATGCCGGTTAGCTCAGGGAGCTGTTGGGGATCGCCTCGGAGAAATTGCGGCATCCAGAACAGCTTACATGACAGCCGGAGGATCCCTACTTGCCTTAGTACGACAACATCAAACCTATATAAGTAGGGAATCATTTTAATCTTCTGGACCTACAGAATAAAGATAAGGTGTAATTTTTACCAAATAATGTACTGTGTAGAAACGGAAGCCCCCAAAAGTTACAAAATGGCGTTTTTTTTTCAATTTTGTCTCGCAATAATTTTTTTTCTGTTTTGCCATAGATTTTGGGTAAAATGACTGATGTCATTACAAAGTAGAATTGGTGGCGCAAAAAATAAGCCATCATATGGATTTTTAGGTGCAAAATTGAAAGAGTTATGATTTTTTAAAGGTAAGGAGGAAAAAATGAAAATGCAAAAACGGAAAAACCCGGGTCCTTAAGGGGTTAAGGTTACATCATTTTGGCACAAGCATGGGGTTATGTGAGTTGAACACTTGTTTGAGAATGGAAAGGTGAAGAGTTTTTCCAATACTTAAAGGGGTACTCCAGTCGAAAACTTTTTTTTTAATGAAAGTGCCAGAAAGTTAAACAGATTTGTAAATTACTTATAGTTAAAAATCTTAATCCTTCCATCACTTATTAGCAGCTGTATGCTACAGAGGAAATTCTTTTCTTTTTGATTTTCTTTTTTGTCTTGTCCACAGTGCTCTATGCTGACACCTCTGTCCGTGTCACGAACTGTCCAGAGCAGCAATGGTTTGCTATGGGGATTTTCTCCTGCTTTGGACAGTTCCTGATACGGGCATCAGGTGTCAGCAGAGAGCACTGTGGACAAGACAAAAAAGAAATTCAAAATTATAATGATTTCATTTTTAGCATACAGCTGCTAATAAGTGCTTTACAAATCTGTTTTACTTTCTGGCACCAGTTGATTTAAAAAAAAAAAATGTTTTCCACCAGAGTACCCCTTTAAGAACCATATGGTATAGATTCAAAACATAGTTTTAGGTACTATTAGTCATGCATGCGGTTTGTTGCTCTACCAAGAAGAATTGCACACAAACTTTATAGTCACTTAATGCTACATTGTTGAAATGTTGATGATGGGACAAAGAAAAAGTACCTCTTTTTTCTTCAGAAATATTTTTAGAGAACGGGCAAAAAATGTGAAATGCGGTATTGTAACACTTCTGGAAAATGTGTAGGCCCAATCACTTCAGCGGCATGGGAAGCATACTGAAGGTTCAATCGCTTGAATGTAGTATTAGTGGCCTTTTACTGGAGGTAACAGAATGGATCTACACACAGGGGGAGATTTATCAAAACTTGTCCAGACGAAAAGTTGCTGAGTTGCCCATAGCAACCAATCACATTGCTTCTTTCATTTTTGAAAAGGTCTGTGAAAAGTTAAAGAAGTGATCTAATTGGTTGCTATGGGCAACTCAGCAACTTTTCCTCTGGACAGATTTTGATAAATCTCCCCCCACAGAGTAGTATTGCTTTAGGTGGACATGGGCTGGCCTAACGACTACACCAAGGTGACCTGGCCATAATGGACAGGAAGAGTAGGAGTCGAGGTGCAGAAATGCCCCAGTGTGGTGACCTCTGGTGGTGGAACTCACTTGTGATGGCACTTGCATGTACTTTACTTTCACACTATTTGGGCACCTCTACTTTCCTGGCCTTCTAGCTGCTCGTCACTTAAAGGAATTCTTATAGATCTGGCCAGATGACCGGGAGATATCCCACAGCTAATTTATTTATTTATTTTGTGTTTAAGGGTATGGTGTCCTTTAGGGATGTCCTTCCTGGAGGTCCAGGGGAAGTGTGTGGTCATGAGGTCTCTGGCCCCACTGTAACTCCCTATCTTAAGGGATGCCAACCAGTTGCTGTGCTTCTTGGCTGATAGTTGGGTTGCTGCCCAGGAAGATGCTGGGAGCAATGTTGGTCCTCCTTGAGCTTTGCCAATAGAGACATTGGGGGAAATTTATCAAAACCTGTGGACAGGCAAAGTTGCCCAGTTGCCCATAGCAACCAATCAGATTGCTTCTTTCATTTTCCACAGGCCTTGTTAAGAATGAAAGAAGTGAGCTGATTGGTTGCTATGGGCCACTGGGCAACTTTGCCTGTCCACAGGTTTTGATAAATCTCCCCCATTGATCCTGGAACCTTTGCGGGTGCCATTTGGCCTGGAGGGAAAGGGAAGGTTTGTGAAGGGCCTGAGATAGACCTCGTCCTTTTTTTTTTGTACTTAAGTGATAGAGCACTACCTTGGTAAAAAGGAAAATCCACAGTGTATTATGGAAACAGCATAATCAATGAGATCTGTAGGAGTCTTGTCCACAGTGATAAAAATCAACTCATAAACATTGCCTTCTGTATGGTTCAAAGCTGTAGCCTGTAGGGTGATACTGTGGAAATGCTGCTTATTCCCCCCTTGACTTCAATATCGACATCAAATCCATAACTGTGGATATCATAGTAAAATCGACGGTAAAATCTGCAACTGTGGATAGCATATACATCATGTACCTTATCTGACAAGAGGGCGTGGTTTGGCCCAAATTGTGAGGCACCAAATCCACACCAAAATCGGTCCACTTCAGCAAGCATTTACTTCTGTGGATGTTGGTGTAGAGAAGCTCATGATTTTTTGCTGCAGGAAACCTGAAGCATATCCACCTTGTGTTAACATAGCCTAAGAAAAAGAAAAAGGTTGAGACATAGGCGGAAGATGTACCCCATGAACTTCCTTCTTTTCAATGCAACTGTGCCAGAAAACTGATACAAACGGGATGATAAATACTGCAAGTTCCAATGTTTTACATCATTATTCTATCACATATATATATCGTCTGTCTATCTATATTTATCACATATACGTTTCCTCCTGTATCTATTGTTCGGAAATAGACAGGCAATCTTTTTTCTGCCAGCAATGTAAGGAGCTTATTGGAAAAGACCTTTGTCTATCTGAAAGAAAATTGTTCTCCTGTGACAGATTGTCTTCAGTGAAATGGATCTTCAAGTTCTAATAGAGATGAGTGAAATGTATTTCTGGGCTTGAATTTTGCAGTGTAATTGGGCTGTTCATGAGGTTCTGCGAAAGTGGAATATTTTCAAATTTGCTCCTGTATCGACCTGAAAAGCAGATCAGCTGATCAGTTTTACATGTTACTAGTGCGAACTTCTGAGATCTAGATTTTCACACTGCTAGACTATGCTTTTCTCTACGCCTGTGTTCACACAGTGTGGTTCTACCACATTTTTACCATGTTCTGCAGGGTTTACAGGGTAAATGATTATGCAAAAGTAAAATCGAAGAATGTGAACACAGCCTAATAAAACTTATGGAGAATAAAAAAAACAACAACAACAAGCCTATATTCTTGCCAACCCTAAACCATTATATTTCTAACATGAAACCACCCTTTTGATAAAATACATTTTAATTGCCTTCCACGCATCTCTATGGGAGAGCCAGAGATACACTAGTACATCCATAGAGATGAATGGAGGGCACTTGACAACCCCTGCCTCATCTGCACCATGCAGGAGATTGCAGGGGGTCCCAGCGGTCAACTTGCGGTCCCTGTTCATCCTCAACCCCCCAACACCCCTCCCTTTTAAAGACTTTAGACTTTAAAAGAAGCACTCTGGGAAAGGTTTGTTTTCTTTTTTTTCTCTTACCTATATTGTCCAGCATAGGCTATTATTTGAGAATAATGTAGAAGTTCTTGTGTATGACTTGTGCTATCCTGTTTTAGCTGATGTCACAGGCACGATATTGGCTTTATTTTGGTTTGCAATTTCAAGTTTGTGTGTGTGTGTGTTTAAAGGGGTACTCTAGTGTTTCTAACTCTTATGCCCTATCCACAGCATAGAGGAAAGGTGTTCCAGTGGTCTGACCTACTGCACTCTGTTGAGTAGAGCGTTAAGTTGCGCTTGCTTCATAGGCAGTGAGTGACAGCCACTATCAGTAGCCAGACACCCAACGCTAATGACGGAGAGCAGTGATGCCACTGATTTACGCCATTAACCTTTTAGATGCCATGAACTCTGAAAATGAGTCTGCAGATTTCTAGGAATGTCCTGAGATATCCAGAACTTATGGGTCTTCTGTTTATAGCTGTACGGTCTGGGTTGTGTCAATGTTTATATATATATATATATATATATATATATATATATATATATATATATATGTTTATTGTATATCATGTTCATTAATTCTTTCTGGGACTCTGGCATAAGTGTTGGATATTTGCTTTAGATCCTTAAAGAGTACCTTTCATGATCTTGTTAAATTTTATAATCCTCCAGTTCACTGCCCCCATCATGATAAACCCCCCCCCCCCCCCCCCCGCCTTTATTTTTATTATTTTTTAGTTTTCTACCTTCATATTGCTCTGTATTTTCTGCTCATTCTCAGTCAGGTTCACAGACTGCGAAGGGGCATTCCCCAGCAAGCGTGACATCATCTGAAGCCATACAGGGGAGAACTTCCTCCCTCTGCTGCACCTAGCCCAGAGCAGTTCAGTGTGTGAGATGAGCTCTGATTGGATAAGGCTGCACCCCCCCCCCCCCCCTTTAGCATTTCCTTATTTTTGACTTCTGCCAGGCCACCTAGTGGCAGCTTTTTTTAAGCACAAATAAAACATAGAAAACATTTTTTTAAAAACAAAGTACAAGTAATATTTTTTTAGTTTTAATGAGAGTGCCCATTTAATCTCCAGATACTTCAATTTTTATCCAGAAAAATAATTGAATTTTTATCCAGAAAGTAGAATTTTTTAATTTCCATTCATGATAATTTTTTCTTTCTTCGAGAGAGCTGGGGTCACCATGTTATCATGGTCATTATCACAGGATAATGGCATGACTGTACACATAAGCAGAAGTCGTGCATTAGCTATGTAAGGGAAGGTTTTGTATTCTTTTTCCTCGAGAGCAGAGGATCTTTGTCAATGTAACTAACATCTGCACAATACAGAAATAAGGATTGAAGGTGGATAATGAAATTAGGTAATACCGGATGGGGGGTGAAAAGTGACAAAGGCTATTATATTTTAGGATAATAACTCATATTAGCCTTACCAGAGTTTTATCCTATGTCCTTTTTCCATCTGGCCCAGATAGCCATGTAGATATCTTCCAGACACCACTCATCTTTCCAGGATTGCAAAAATTTGTTTTAAATCAACTGGTGCCAGAAAGTTAAACAGATTTGTAAATGACTTCTATTAAAAAATCTTTATCTTTCCAGTACTTTTAGCAGCTGTATGCTACACAGGAAATTCTTTTCTTTTTTATTTTCTTTTTTGTCTTGTCCACAGTGTTGTCTGCTGACACCTGATGCCCGTATCAGGAACTGTCCAGAGCAGGAGAAAATCCTCATAGTAAACCTATGCTACTCTGGACAGTTCGTGACATGGACAGAGGTGTCGGCAGAGAGCACTGTGGACAAGACAAAAAAGAAATTCAAAAAGAAAAGAATTTCCTCTGTAGCATACAGCTGCTAAAAAGTACTGGAAGGGTAAAGATTTTTTTAATAGAAGTCATTTACAAATCTGTTTAACTTTCTGGCACCAGTTGATTTAAAAAAAAATTTTTTCCACTGGAGTACCCCTTTAAGGAAATATCCCATGCAGAAAAATTTTCTGACATTATGACCGGGCGGCCAAAATATAAAACAACAAACAGGACTCACCTGCCGACACTCCCTTGGTGTACTGGTATCGCCACTCCAGTTCCAGTGGTGTCTTTTTCCTGGTCGCCCGTTGTCACGATGCCGGCTGGCAGGTAGTGGATCCTCTGTGCCAGAGAGGGATTGGCGTGGACCGTGCTAGTGGATCGGTTCTAAGTCACTACTGGTTTTCACCAGAGCCCGCCGCAAAGCGGGATGGTCTTGCTGCGGCGGTAGTGACCAGGTCGTATCCACTAGCAACGGCTCACCTCTCTGGCTGCTGAAGATAGGCGCGGTACAAGGGAGTAGACAGAAGCAAGGTCGGACGTAGCAGAAGGTCGGGGCAGGCAGCAAGGATCGTAGTCAGGGGCAACGGCAGGAGGTCTGGAACACAGGCTAGGAACACACAAGGAAACGCTTTCACTGGCACGATGGCAACAAGATCCGGCAAGGAAGTGCAGGGGAAGTGAGGTGATATAGGGAAGTGCACAGGTGAAGACACTAATTGAAATCACTGCGCCAATCAGCGGCGCAGTGGCCCTTTAAATCGCAAAGACCCGGCGCGCGCGCGCCCTAGGGAGCGGGGCCGCGCGCGCCGGGACAGGACCGAGGGAGAGCGAGTCAGGTACGGGAGCCGGGGTGCGCATCGCGAGCGGGCGCTACCCGCATCGCGAATCGCATCCCGGCTGGAAGCGGAATCGCAGCGCCCCGGGTCAGTGGATCTGACCGGAGCGCTGCAGCGGGGAGAGTGTAGCGAGCGCTCCGGGGAGGAGCGGGGACCCGGAGCGCTCGGCGTAACAGTACCCCCCCCCCTTGGGTCTCCCCCTCTTCTTAGAGCCTGAGAACCTGAGGAGCAGACTTTTGTCTAGGATGTTGTCCTCAGGTTCCCAGGATCTCTCTTCAGGACCACAACCCTCCCAGTCCACTAAAAAAAAAGTTTTCCCTCTGACCTTTTTAGAAGCTAAGATCTCTTTGACAGAGAAGATGTCCGAGGAGCCGGAAACAGGAGTGGGAGGAACAGATTTGGGAGAAAAACGGTTGAGGATGAGTGGTTTAAGAAGAGAAACGTGAAAGGCATTAGGGATACGAAGAGAAGGAGGAAGAAGAAGTTTGTAAGAGACAGGATTAATTTGACACAAAATTTTGAAAGGACCAAGATAGCGTGGTCCCAACTTGTAGCTAGGGACACGGAAGCGGACATATTTAGCGGAGAGCCATACCTTGTCTCCAGGGGAAAAAACGGGAGGAGCTCTTCTTTTCTTATCCGCGAACTTCTTCATGCGTGATGAAGCCTGTAAGAGAGAATTTTGGGTCTCTCTCCATATGATGGAAAGGTCACGAGAAATTTCATCCACAGCGGGCAGACCAGAGGGCAAGGGGGTAGGGAGGGGGGGAAGAGGGTGACGGCCGTACACCACGAAAAATGGGGATTTGGAGGAAGATTCAGAGACTCTGAAGTTATACGAGAATTCGGCCCATGGAAGGAGATCTGCCCAGTCATCCTGGCGGGAGGAAACAAAATGTCGCAAATAATCACCCAAGACCTGGTTAATTCTTTCTACTTGTCCATTGGACTGGGGATGATATGCAGAAGAAAAATTTAATTTAATCTTGAGTTGTTTACAGAGAGCCCTCCAGAATTTAGACACGAATTGGACGCCTCTATCCGAGACGATCTGCGTAGGCAACCCGTGAAGACGAAAAATGTGTACAAAAAATTGTTTAGCCAACTGAGGCGCTGAAGGAAGACCAGGAAGAGGGATGAAATGTGCCATTTTGGAGAATCGATCAACGACCACCCAAATAACAGTGTTGCCACGGGAAGGGGGTAAATCAGTAATAAAATCCATACCAATCAGAGACCAAGGCTGTTCGGGGACAGGCAGGGGATGAAGAAAACCAGCGGGCTTCTGGCGAGGAGTCTTATCCCGGGCACAGATAGTGCAGGCTCGCACAAAGTCCACAACATCCGTCTCCAGAGTCGGCCACCAATAGAAGCGGGAGATGAGTTGCACAGATTTCTTGATGCCCACATGACCTGCGAGATGGGAGGAGTGACCCCATTTGAGGATTCCGAGGCGTTGGCGTGGAGAAACAAAGGTCTTTCCTGGAGGAGTTTGCCTGATGGAGGCTGGAGAAGTGGAGATCAGGCAGTCAGGTGGAATGATGTGTTGCGGAGAGAGTTCAACTTCTGAGGCATCCGAGGAACGAGAGAGAGCATCGGCCCTAATGTTCTTATCGGCAGGACGAAAGTGAATCTCAAAATTAAATCGGGCAAAGAACAGAGACCACCGGGCCTGGCGAGGATTCAGCCGTTGGGCAGACTGGAGGTAGGAGAGGTTCTTGTGGTCGGTGTAAATAATAACTGGAAATCTTGATCCCTCCAGCAGATGCCTCCATTCCTCAAGTGCTAATTTAATGGCTAGAAGCTCTCGATCCCCGATGGAGTAGTTCCTCTCCGCCGGAGAGAAGGTCCTAGAAAAAAAACCACAAGTGACAGCATGCCCGGAAGAATTTTTTTGTAGAAGAACAGCTCCAGCTCCCACTGAGGAGGCATCAACCTCCAATAGGAAGGGTTTGGAAGGGTCAGGTCTGGAGAGCACGGGAGCCGAAGAAAAGGCAGACTTGAGTCGTTTAAAGGCGTCTTCCGCTTGAGGAGGCCAAGACTTGGGATCGGCATTTTTTTTGGTTAAAGCCACGATAGGAGCCACAACGGTAGAAAAATGTGGAATAAATTGCCTGTAATAATTGGCGAACCCCAAAAAGCGTTGGATAGCACGGAGTCCGGAGGGGCGTGGCCAATCTAAGACGGCAGAGAGTTTGTCTGGATCCATTTGTAGTCCCTGGCCAGAGACCAAATATCCTAGAAAAGGAAGAGATTGGCATTCAAACAGACATTTCTCAATTTTGGCATAGAGTTGATTGTCACGAAGTCTCTGAAGAACCATACGGACATGCTGGCGGTGTTCTTCTAGATTGGCAGAAAAAATTAGGATATCGTCCAGATATACAACAACACAGGAGTATAACAGATCACGAAAAATTTCATTAACAAAGTCTTGGAAGACAGCAGGGGCGTTGCACAGGCCAAAGGGCATGACCAGATACTCAAAGTGTCCATCTCTGGTGTTAAATGCCGTTTTCCACTCATCCCCCTCTCTGATGCGGATGAGGTTATAGGCACCTCTTAAGTCCAGTTTAGTAAAGATGTGGGCACCTTGGAGGCGATCAAAGAGTTCAGAGATGAGGGGTAGGGGGTAGCGGTTCTTAACCGTGATTTTATTAAGACCGCGGTAGTCAATGCAAGGACGTAGGGAGCCATCTTTTTTGGACACAAAGAAAAATCCGGCTCCGGCAGGAGAGGAGGATTTACGGATAAAGCCCTTTTTTAAATTTTCCTGGACGTATTCAGACATGGCAAGAGTCTCTGGGGCAGAGAGAGGATAAATTCTGCCCCGGGGTGGAGTAGTGCCCGGGAGGAGGTCGATAGGACAATCATAAGGCCTGTGAGGAGGTAGAGTCTCAGCTTGTTTTTTGCAGAAAACATCCGCGAAGTCCATATAGGCCTTAGGGAGACCGGTTACTGGAGGAACCACAGAGTCACGGCAAGGGTTACTGGGAACCGGTTTTAGACAGTCCTTGGAACAAGAGGGCCCCCAACTCTTGATCTCCCCAGTGGACCAATCCAGGGTTGGGGAATGAAGTTGAAGCCAGGGAAGTCCAAGGAGAATTTCCGAGGTGCAATTGGGGAGGACCAAAAGTTCAATCCTCTCGTGATGAGATCCGATGCTCATTAGAAGGGGCTCCGTGCGGAAACGTATGGTACAGTCCAATCTTTCATTGTTTACACAATTGATGTAAAGGGGTCTGGCGAGACTGGTCACTGGGATGTTGAACTTGTTGACGAGAGAGGCCAAAATAAAATTTCCTGCAGATCCAGAGTCCAAGAAGGCCACAGTAGAGAAGGAGAAGGCAGAGGCAGACATTCGCACAGGCACAGTAAGACGTGGAGAAGCAGAGTAGACATCAAGGACTGTCTCACCTTTGTGCGGAGTCAGCGTACGTCTTTCCAGGCGGGGAGGACGGATAGGACAATCCCTCAGGAAGTGTTCGGTACTAGCACAGTACAGGCAGAGGTTCTCCAAGCGGCGTCGTGTCCTCTCTTGAGGTGTCAGGCGAGACCGGTCGACCTGCATAGCCTCCACGGCGGGAGGCACAGGAACGGATTGCAGGGGACCAGAGGAGAGAGGAGCCGAGGAGAAGAAACGCCTCGTGCGAACAGAGTCCATATCTTGGCGGAGCTCCTGACGCCTTTCGGAAAAACGCATGTCAATGCGAGTGGCTAGGTGAATGAGTTCATGTAGATTAGCAGGAATTTCTCGTGCGGCCAGAACATCTTTAATGTTGCTGGATAGGCCTTTTTTAAAGGTCGCGCAGAGGGCCTCATTATTCCAGGATAATTCTGAAGCAAGAGTACGGAATTGTACGGCGTACTCGCCAACGGAAGAATTACCCTGGACCAGGTTCAACAGGGCAGTCTCAGCAGAAGAGGCTCGGGCAGGTTCCTCAAAGACACTTCGGATTTCCGAGAAGAAGGAGTGTACAGAGGCAGTGACGGGGTCATTGCGGTCCCAGAGCGGTGTGGCCCAAGACAGGGCTTTTCCAGACAGAAGGCTGACTACGAAAGCCACCTTAGACCTTTCAGTGGGAAACAGGTCTGACATCATCTCCAGATGCAGGGAACATTGGGAAAGAAAGCCACGGCAAAACTTAGAGTCCCCATCAAATTTATCCGGCAAGGATAGGCGTAGACCAGGAGCGGCCACTCGCTGCGGAGGAGGAGCAGGAGCTGGCGGAGGAGATGACTGCTGAAGCTGTGGTAGTAACTGCTGTAGCATAACGGTCAGTTGAGACAGCTGTTGGCCTTGTTGCGCTATCTGTTGTGACTGCTGGGCGACCACCGTGGTAAGGTCAGCGACAACTGGCAGAGGAACTTCAGCGGGATCCATGGCCGGATCTACTGTCACGATGCCGGCTGGCAGGTAGTGGATCCTCTGTGCCAGAGAGGGATTGGCGTGGACCGTGCTAGTGGATCGGTTCTAAGTCACTACTGGTTTTCACCAGAGCCCGCCGCAAAGCGGGATGGTCTTGCTGCGGCGGTAGTGACCAGGTCGTATCCACTAGCAACGGCTCACCTCTCTGGCTGCTGAAGATAGGCGCGGTACAAGGGAGTAGACAGAAGCAAGGTCGGACGTAGCAGAAGGTCGGGGCAGGCAGCAAGGATCGTAGTCAGGGGCAACGGCAGGAGGTCTGGAACACAGGCTAGGAACACACAAGGAAACGCTTTCACTGGCACGATGGCAACAAGATCCGGCAAGGAAGTGCAGGGGAAGTGAGGTGATATAGGGAAGTGCACAGGTGAAGACACTAATTGAAATCACTGCGCCAATCAGCGGCGCAGTGGCCCTTTAAATCGCAAAGACCCGGCGCGCGCGCGCCCTAGGGAGCGGGGCCGCGCGCGCCGGGACAGGACCGAGGGAGAGCGAGTCAGGTACGGGAGCCGGGGTGCGCATCGCGAGCGGGCGCTACCCGCATCGCGAATCGCATCCCGGCTGGAAGCGGAATCGCAGCGCCCCGGGTCAGTGGATCTGACCGGAGCGCTGCAGCGGGGAGAGTGTAGCGAGCGCTCCGGGGAGGAGCGGGGACCCGGAGCGCTCGGCGTAACACCCGTGCTAAACACTTCCCACTATGGCTCAGCTAATAGCTGGCCACATCAATGTCCCGCCTTGGTAGGTGATAGGCTGAACGGAAATGTGATGCATTGCGCCCCGGCATTGGTCGCTGGGGATCAATGCATCACACGGCCTCTCAGCCTATGCGGGACATCGATGCAGCCAGTGACTAAGACACCACTGGAGAACTGGAGCTGTGGTATCGGGACACCAAGTGAGCGTCGACAGGTGAATCTATATGCTGTTTTATTTTCTGGCCACCTGGGCATAATGGCAGAAGATTTTTCTGCATGGGTGGCTAATATAATGCACACACTTGCAGAACCTACTGAGAGTAAAAGAGAGATGCTCTTTGTAACTGATTTGGTTAAGAGATCGGGATGCCAAACTGGGAACTGTCTATAATAACTCAAAATTCCTGTAATGACTTGTCAGTGTTTGACCTGAGGGGTCTGGCTTAATTTGATTGTTGTGGCAACACCATAGCCAATTTGTGGCTGTGGACAGCTGATCTGTCTGATTCCGCACCCAGGGCTGGTGCAAGGATTTTTGCCACCCTAGGCAAAAGCTAATTTTGCCTTCCCCTTGACTCTGCCCATTGGCACACCTCACCTTATTTCTGGGGTACTGTAACAAGCCCCCTCCTCATGTTATTAGCTTACTACTGGGGTGATACACTGTAACAAACCTCCTCCTCATGCTGCTGTCTGAGCAAGTGGTTCGGATGCTGGTTGTCTAACTTTCTTGCAGCAGGCAGAGTGGTGCCCCCCATCAAGAGGGTGCTCTAGGCAGCTGTCTATTTTGCCTATAGGCAGAGCTGGCCCTGTCTGCCCCTGTGTAGCTGGTTTTTTAACCCCTTAAGGACTGAGACCTTTTTCACCTTAAGGACTGAGCCATTTTTTGCAATTCTGACCACTGTCACTTTATGCATTAATAACTCTGGGATTCTTTTACCGTTTATTCTGATTTTTTTTCGTGACATATTCTACTTTAACATAGTGATAAAGTTTGGTCGTTACTTGCATCCTTTCTTGGTGAAAAATCCCCAAATTTCATGAAAATTTAGCATTTTTCTAACTTTGAAGCTCTCTACTTGCAACCAAAATGGATATTCGGAATAAATTATATATTGATTCACATATACAATATGTCTGTCTACTTTATGTTGCCATAATAAAGTTGACATGTTTTTACTTTTGGAAGACATTAGAGGGCTTCAAAGTTCAGCAGCAATTTTCCATTTTTTCACGAAAATTTCAACATCTGAATTTTTCAGGGACCAGTTCAGTTTGAAGTAAATTTGAGGGGCTTTCATGTTAGAAATACCCCATAAATTACCCCATTATAAAAACTGCACCCCTCAAAGTATTTAAAATGACTTTCAGAAAGTTTATTAATCCTTTAGGTGTTTCACAAGAATAGCAGCAAAGTGAAGGAGAAAATTCAAAATCTTCATTTTTTACACTCGCATGTTCTTGTAGAGCCATTTTTGAATTTTTACAAGGGGTAAAAGGTGAGAAATCCCCCTCAAAATTTGTAATCCCATTTCTCTGGCGTAAGGAAACACCTTATATGTGGATGTAAAGTGCTCTGTGGGTGCACTAGAGCTCAGAAGGAAAGGAGCGACAATGAGATTTTGGAGAGTGAATTTTGCTGAAATGGTTTTTGGGGGGGCATGTAGCATTTAGGAAGTCCCAATGGTGCCAGAACAGCAAGAACAGCAAAAAAAAAAAAAAAAAAGTAAAACAACACACATGGCATACTATTTTGGAAACTACACCCCTCATGGAACGTAAAAAAATATTTTTTTCACTAAAATGCTGTTTTTCTCCACAAATTTCACATTTTTACAAGGGGTAATAACGAGAAAATGCCCCCCCAAAAATTGTAACCCCATGTGTGGACGTCAAGTTCAAGTGCTCTGCTGGCGCACTACAGTTCTCAGAAGAGAAGGAGCCACATTTGGCTTTTGGAAAGCAAATTTAGCTAAAATGGTTTTGGGGGGGGGGGGGGGGGCAGGGGGTGGGTATGTTGCATTTAGGAAGTCCCTATGGTGCCAGAACAGGAAAAAAAAAAACCCATGGCATACTATTTTGGAAACTACACCCCTCAATATATGACGACGAGCAGCTTAAGGAGGGTGTGCTTTGTGTACCAGTGGCTGAAGTGCATACAAAGTTTGCTGGCCATTTTTAGGATGTCTTGCAGATGGGTGGAAGGCTTAAGTAACCGCTTGACAACCAGATTGAACACATGTGCCATGCTATGGTTTATTTTTATCACTCCAACCCGTTTCTTTGGAGCCTGGAAGTGGCAGCAGCCTGACGAGACCAATTGAAGATTTTGAAGAGATTAACAAGTTTAATGTGCCAGCAGCATGAGGAGATCACATGGCAACACAATGAGACAGCCTGGAGGTGGCAGCAGCCTATGTAGGAACGTAAAAAGGGGTGCAGTGAGCCTTAACACCCCACAGGTGTTTGATGACTTTTCGTTAAAGGCGGATGTGTGAATGAAAAAAAAAAATTTCACTAAAATGCTGGTTTATCCCAAAATTTTACAGTTTAAAAGGGGTAATAGGAGAAAATGCTCCTGAAAATTTGTAACCACATTTCTTCTGAGTATGGAAATACCCCATGTGTGGACGTCAAGTGCTCGGCTGCCGAACTACAATGCTCAGAAGAGAAGGAGTGCAATTAAGCTTTTAGAGAAAGAATTTGTTTGGAATGGAAGTCGGGGGCTATTTGGAAAGCCCCCCATGGTGCCAGAACAGTGGACCCCCCCCCACATGTGACCCCATTTTGGAAACTACACCCCCTTACAGAATTTAATAAGGGGTGCAGTGAGCATTTACACCCCAAATGCACACTGCACCACTTATTACATTCCGTGAGGGGTGTAGTTTCCAAAATGGGGTCACATGTGGGGGGGCTGTCCATTGTTCTGGCACTATGGGGATTTTGTAAACACACATGGCCTTCCGTTCTGGACAAATTTTCTCTCCAAAAGCTCAATGGCGCTCGTTCTCTTCTGAGCATTGTAGTTCGCCCGCAGAGCACTTTACATCCACATATGGGGTATGTTCTTACTCAGAAGAAATGGGGTTACAAATTTTAGTTTCCCCCCCCCCCCCTGATTTTCCCTTGTGAAAATGAAAAAATTTGGGTAACACAAGCAGTTAAAACATTTTTTTTTTTTTTTTTTCCCATCTAAATTTTACTAAAATTTGTCAAACACCTGTGGGGTGTTAAGGCTTACTATACCCATTGCTATGTTCCATGAGGGGTGTAGTTTCCAAAATGGGGTTGTTGTGCGCCCGCAGGGCATTTTACGCCCACATATGGGGTATTTCTGTACTCAGGAGAAATTGTGTTACAAATTTTGGTGTCTTTTTTTCCTTTTACCTCTTGTGAAAATAAAAAATATGGGGCAACACCAGCATGTTAGTGTAAATTTTTTTTTTTAGACTAACAGGCTGGTGTAGACCCCAATTTTTCCTTTTCATAAGGGGTAAAAGGAGAAAAAGCCCCCCAAAATTTGTAACTCAATTGCTCCCAAGTAAGGAAATACCTCATATATGGCCCTAAACTGTTTCCTTTAAATACGACAGGGCTCCGAAGTGATAGAGTGCCATGCACATTTGAGGACTAAATTAGGGATTGCATAGGGGTGGACATAGGGGTATTCTATGCCAGTGATTCCCAAACAGGGTGCCTCCAGCTGTTGCTAAACTCCCAGCCTGCCTGGACAGTCAGTGGCTGTCTGGAAATGCTGGGAGTTGTTGTTTTGCTACAGCTGGAGGCTCCGTTTTGGAAACACTGCCGTAAGATACGTTTTTCATTTTATTGGGGGAGGGACAGTGTAAGGGGTGGATATGTAGTGTTTTACCCTTTATTATGTGTTAGTGTAGTGTTTTTAGGGTACATTCATACGATGAGTTTCCCGCTAGGAGTTTGAGCTGCAGCTCAAACTTGAAGCATGAAACTCACTGTAAACCCATGCCTGTGTGAATGTACCCGGTACATTTACATGGGGGAGAAACCTCCAGCTGTTGCAAAACTACAACTCCCAGCATGTACTGATTGCCAAAGGGCATGCTGGGAGATGTAGTTATACAACAGCTGGAGGTATGTAACTACAACTCCCAGCATTCCGAGACAGGCGTTTGCTGTCTCAGGACCCCCCTCGGCGATGTGCCAAGATGCCTGCTGAATTATTTTAGCAGGCATCCCGGTCCGGTCCCCGACCGGCTAGCGGCGGGGACTGAAATTCCCACGGGTGTACCTGTACGCCCTCAGTCCTTAAGGGGTTAAACCTTCTTTGTGCCTCCAGAGTTTTCCAATGAAAGAGGTTTACTTCTGCAGCTAGCATTCTGTTGTGATTCAGCTTTCTGGTTTTTGACTTTGGCGCTATATCTCTGGACTTCTTCCTCGCTTTCTGATTCAGTTGTGGACTTGTGATTTATGTTTTTTGTCTGTTTTCCCTTGTACTGTTAGAGTTAGTCTTTCCTGTGTTGTTAGAGTTGTTGTCTTCTCCTGTATTCCTGACCATTTCCCTGACTGTATACCTCTAGTTTATTGTTTTGACCCTGAAGCCCCTGCATGCAGACAGGCAAGGGACCGTCTTCGTGGTTGTGGATCCGATATTTAAGACAGATACGCTTTGCCTTCTCCCTGCCCAACGTGAGAATTCCCCAATAGGGTTTCAAGCACATATTAAAAAATATTTTAAATTCATTTAAATCTTTATACATTATTTCTTTATTGCTATCATTTTTTTTATTCCTTTTTATTCCTCCTTATTACAGTATATTACAGTATGTTACTCCAGTTTGGCAATGGTCATATCGCAAACACATTTAAAGAAAAGAAGGTTTCTGATTATTAGTCTCCAATTACCGAACATTGCAAACAATTTGATCCTCAGCATACAATTCAGTGCTAAGTCTTTTCTGCCCTTGACATTGCCAATATCACTATGTGACTATGAATGCTATCTGTCAAGGATAGAAAGTGTCACTTCTGTAATGACTCAGAGACAATAATCACAACATTCTCCTTCAGAAATGTGTTAGGAAAGATCTTACTCCTTACTATTTCTGTATTATAACATTTTATTTTCTATTTGGAAGCTAGATGATAATTTGTTTTATAATAATCTTTTATTTCGGACCATACTGTGCATTGAGTTGTTTACTGGCAAAAACTTTAGTTCTTTCATTTAAATCCCATTGGTTCCACCAATGATTGACCCAGAACAGTGTTCCCCAACCTGTGGTTCTCCAGCTGTTGCAAAACTTTGATTCCCATCATGCCCTGACAGCCAACGGCCACTCTTGTCTTAAAGGGTACCCGTCATGAGCTTGATAATTTTTTTATCCTCGCAGTTCACTTCCCCCCTATCATGATAAACCACCCCCTGCCTTTATTTTATTTTTTTATCATTTTTTTAGTTTTCTACCTTGCTTTGTGCTGGTAGAAATCTTCTTATCTTATGCTCATTCTCACTGAGCTCCACAGACTGGAAATGGGGTGTTGCCCAGCAGGTGTGACATCATTTGAAGCCCTGCTGGGGGGAACTTCCTCACTCACTCTGCTACACACAGCCAAGAGCAGTTCAGTGTGAGATTGGATGTAATTGGCTGAGACCGCACCACCTCCTTCCCCCTCCCTCAGCTCTCAGTCCTGAAAACTACAGTGTGTCAGCTCTGCCCAGCAGCTTGCAAAGGGGGCTGAAATATTTAGCAAAATATTCAGGACAATATTTAGCACTATGCACTGAAGGCATCATGACCTTACAGTCTTTTTCAGTTTATAGGGAACAGGAGCTGAAATATTCAGCTCTATACACTCTGCTGAGCTGAGATCCTGCCTGCATTTTCTGACTCTCGTCTCTGCCAGGCTGCTGCAGGAGACAATCTACAAGCAGGACTGCGGAAAGGACCACAGGGAGGATGTCTGGTGGCCAAACTTTTAAAGGTTAATTTAACTAATAAAGTTACAAAATTTCTGTAGGAAGAAATACAGAAAATTAATACAAATAGGCTAATCTATAACATATTCATTTCTATTACTAATGACAGGTACCATTTCAGGCTGTGTCTAGTATTGCAGTTTACTCTAATTAACTAGAATGGGCATGAACTACAATACCAGATACAGCATATGACAAGAGCCATGCAGTTTCTGGAGAAAAAGCACAACTTTTGGTCTAGTCTTCGATAAACTCTTTAAAGGGGTAGTCAAGCGAAAAACATTTTATCCCCTATTCACAGGTCGGGGGTCGGGTTTATCCCACACCTCGGTCGGGGTGCCGGGCAGTAGTTTGCGACAGCGGTCGGATCCCCCATGATCAGACACTTATCAGAATAGGGGATAAGTTTTTTCTCACAGGACTACCCTTTTAAGGTTTATTGTTGTTGCATCTAGAGATTGGAGAAGCCAGACTAGCTTTATAGCTACTATATTCTATATTGGTTGAAAGGTAAATTAGGGTCATACCAGACCCTTATCTTTACTTGGATTTCCACAAACAGGATTTCATCCTGTACTTCATAATCTATATAATGACTAGCTTTAAAGGTCATTGAAATCCTGGCAACAAATTCAAAGCTTGAGGATGCAAATAATATAACAGTGTAATGATGAACATTCGCTAAATGTTGTCTTTTTTTTCTTCAATATTTGGGTAATGTTTTTTTCCCAATATGAAATTTGGGAAAAACTGTCCACCCCCTTGTTGCCTTAACACAAAAATATTGCATTAAAAATGACTAAACTCAATTTACTCGTGCTATCTCAAAATAGGGTTAAATATTCTGAAAACCATCATAATTTCTAACACACTTCATAAAAATATCAGTAGACCAATAGCCTCTGTTTTTTGCAAAATAAATAAATCAACCCAAATGTCTACCATCTTCCAGTTGTTGGTAGCAGTCTTGGTTGATGTTGGAGTAATGGATCCATGCCTGTGTTCTGCTTTGGTTTGGCTTTGAGGCCTTTTCAACTTTCTAGCTTTCAGGTAGGGTTTTGTTGTTCATCAGATCTATGTATGTTTGTCCAATTTCTGGCTGTTTCATGTTGTGCTGTTTCATATTTATGATTGGAACAGAAATTACTTTTATTTAGTTTTTTTACTTGTTTCTCTGTGGATCTCAGAGTTTTTGCTTTTAGAGTTTTCTGGCAATGGTGTTCTCAGTTTGTTTCCCTGTAGACCGTGTTGTCTTGTTTGTTAGTCTTCCACCCTCTGTCTTTCATTTGTACTCCACTTGAGCCAACTGGCAGACCACTAACATCAGTTCCTGCCATCAAATTATGAGTTACCATTTTGTGCATTTGCTTCTGATGTTGATGCCTACTTGTATGATTTCTTTGCGTGTCTGATGACTGGTCAGCCTCTTTTGCGCTACAATAAGTCCTGGGGGGGGGGGGGTTCAGAGTACTGGGAGCTATGGCTAGGAAGCAGCAAAGATGACTGCTAAAGGTGAAGCCTGGTTCAAAAATCTAGCAACGTGATACAATTGTTACACCTTTTTGTAACTTTTTGCTCAAAACAGTTCCAAAAAAATGTAGATTAAGAATATTGACCTTGTGTTCGTCATGGAAAGTAGCATATTGTGCTACTAGGCAAAAGTGTTTCTAGTTGCATATTGTGATGTTGTAGTGATGCAGAAAACATGCACTAAAAGTACCACTGTAGGAACAATTTTGTCGGCAGAGATGATAGAATGGATTGATCAATTTTTACGTCTGCAGCAGTGATTAAAATTTTTAAGAATTCATGGATTTTTTTACAATGTACCTACATTTGGATTCCCTCTCTTTCTTGCTTTTCTTAAAGGGGTACTCTGACCCTAGACATTTTATCCCCTATCCAAAGGATAGGGGATAGATTTGTGATCGCGGGGGGTTCAGCCACTGGGCCCCCTGCGATCTCCGGCCCAGCACTCCGGCTATCTGAATATTTTTGTTCAGAATGCTGGGGCAGCTGGGGTGTTGATTCAATATTCAACATGGGAAACTAGTCCCTGGCCTGAATGAGTATCAAAAGCAGCTGCCGATTTTGCTACCCATTGACTTCAATGGGTAGGAAAATATGCATCAGCAAATACTTAGCAAAATACGGCATGTGTGATCCTACCTTTAAAGTGGTAGACTAAATTTCCTTAGAATAGGGGTTCCCCAAGTATACTTCACTGTTATGTGACTCCTATAGAAGTGAGTAGAGAAAGACATACATATGTGCAGCCACCTCTACGTTTACATATTTTTGTGGCATATTTTATTGACATGCCATAAAAGGCTAAATAGAGAATACTCCTTTAGGATGTTGCTATGTGTAGGGGACCAGATATCCCTTTCTACAAGTCATTGGAGGGCACAAGGTGAGTTAGAACTAGAATTTTTACAAAAAACTACTACAGTATTTATTATAGACTCAATGACAAGTGCTCAGAATGTTTTTCTTGAAAATCCCTGAAAATCCCAAGGGATTTCACATCAAGAGGAATGGAAACTTTCCTGCAGCAGAAGGCTTTCGAGAAGGGAAATGAAATAAAGGGCTAATATTCTCCCTTGCATTTTATAGAAGTCGATTAATTCTCAAACATGTCCTGCAAATTCCTGACAGCTCCATTTGTTACACCTTGCAAGCCACATCTTGATAGATTGATTGATTTTAGGACTTTATATAAACAAATTTGCCTCGCTATAGTAAAGCACCGGAGTGCTGTCAGGATTGTTGGCAGGATTACTGTCAGTACATAGTAATGAGGCTGTTCTTCATGGTAAACATAACACTCTCTGTACGTTCGTTTTTCATGTGCTTTATACCTTGATTTCAAACCTTTACTTTTATCCTAACTTGTACACAATGAACGTTTCCTGTTTGGTTTGTAATTGCCACTACTAGAGCATGATAGGGAAAGCAATAAACCTAAAGCAAATCCACCTTTAAATGCTATTTTGTTTCTATTACCCTCTTTCAGACATATATGTATTATTATGTCAAGATGCCAGTGGGTGCTAGTTGTTAACTAGCTGGAGCTGGCACCCTCCACCAGCAGCAAGGCTCAAATCTTGGCTGTTTAGCCCCCTTGATGCCACAGTTATTAGTGACCTCATCATCTAGGCGGTTAGAGGACTCCCCTCCACCCCCCTTCCAACCTGATAGTGATAAGCCATTGGATTGTCACGGTAGCTAGGGAACTAGTGCAAACCACTGATAACACATAAATGCAGGAGATAAAGTGGAGTAAGGCTGTCAGGGAATGCTTAGAGTTGTAGTTTTGAAACAGCTGAAGGCACCCTGGTTAGGAATCACTGTATTAGACAGTGAAGGGCCCGACAAGGAGTCATCTGAGATTCACAATATTCATGCAGTAAAACTGTTTAGGCAACGTTTTCAGTAGTGTTACTCACAAGGTCATGCAGATGCTTTACATGCCTTTTACATGTATCTAGTTTCTGTATTTGGCTCATAAATACCTCCGTTCTGCTGCTCACTAGTGATGTCGCAAACATAAAATTTTTGGTTCGCGAACCGCGAACAAGAACTTCCGCAAAAGTTTGCGAACCGGCGAACTGGGCAAACCGCCATTGACTTCAATGGGCAGGCGAATTTTAAAACCCACAGGGACTCTTTCTGCCCACAATAGTGATTGAAAAGTTGTTTCAAGGGGACTAACACCTGGACTGTGGCGTGCCGGAGTGGGATCCATGGCAAAACTCCCATGGAAAATTACATAGTTGATGCAGAGTCTGGTTTTAATCCATAAAGGGCATAAGTCACCTATTATTCCTAAATGGTTTAGAATAACATGCTTTAGTCCCCTTTAGGCAGCACATAGAGCCCCCCTTTAGGCATCACATAGTTAGATCCCCCCTTTAGACAGCACATAGATTCCCCCATATTAGGCAGCACATAGTTTGACAGAGATGTCAGCAGAGAGTACCAGATTCCCCCATATTAGGCAGCACATAGTTAGAGCCTCCCTTTAGGCAGCACATAGTGGAATTTGAACCCAAGGCCCCAGCGCTGCAAGTCAGCAGTGCTAACCTCTGAGCCACCATGCTACCCTTACCATACATCTAATATGCACGGTTGCTAAAATGGACAGAGATGTCAGCAGAGAGTACCAGAAAAATTAGGCATGTACACATGGCTCAAAAATTTGGTATTGTTGCAGCCGGAGCTGTAGCAGTGCCCAGAAAAATTGCGGCAGCAGAAAAAGTACAGCACCAGAGGCCAGAAAAATTAGGCATGTACACATGGCTGAAAAATAAGAACAAGCGCATATCCAAGAGTCCAGAAGACTCTATAATGCAGGATGGAGAAATAAAGACATTATTTTCTAATTAAAATTTTTTGTTCTGTATTTTATTTTTGAAAATGTAAGTTTAAAAATCACACGCAACAAGCGTTCCTTGGTGTAATGGTTAGTACTCTGGAAAATTCAAGTTTAAATTATCAGAAAGTCCAGAAGACTCTATATTGCAGGACGGTGAAAATCACAGAGAAATCCTTTTCAAAAGGAGAAAAAGTGCAGCACCAGAGGCCAGAAAAATTAGGCATGTACACATGGCTGAAATATTAGAACAAGCACATATCCAAGAGTCCAGAAGACTCTAATGCAGGATGGAGAAACAGACAAATAAATTATTTTCTAAATAAAATTTTTCATCAAATAAAGAAACTTCTTCCCTCTCTGTATTTTACTTTTGAAAATTTAAGTTAAAAAATCACACGCAACAAGCGTTCCTTTGTGTAATGGTTAATACTATTGAAAATTCAAGTTTAAATTATCATAAAGTCCAGAAGACTCTATAATGCAGGACGGTGAAAAATACAAAGAAATCCTTTTCAAAAGTGCGCCATGGCCGTGTAGGAACGCCTGGAATGGCCACACACCTTCCTGGCCTGCTTCAGGACATCCTGTAAGCCTGGGTACTTGAGCACAAAGAGTTGTACAATCAGATTACACACATGTGCCATGCACGGCACATGTGTCAACTTGCCCAACCTCAATGCCGCCAACAAATTTGTTCCAGTGTCACAAACCACCTTGCCGATCTCCAGTTGGTGCGGAGTCAGCCACTGGTCCACCTGTGCGTTCAGGGCCGACAGGAGTGCTGGTGCGGTGTGACTCTCCGCTTTGAGGCAAGTCAACCCCAAGATGGCGTGACACTGCCGTATCCGGGATGTGGAATAGCACCTGGGGAGCTGGGGGTGCCGGTGATGTGGAGCAAGACGCAGCAGTGGAAGAGGACTCGGCCGAGGATGTTATGGAAGAGGATGGAGTAGGAGGAGTTGAGGAGGTGGCAGCAGGCCTGCTGGCAAGTCGTGGCGGTGTCACCAACTCCTCTGCAGAGCCACGCATTCCATGCTTGGCAGCCGTCACCAGGTTTACCCAATGCGCAGTGTAAGTGATATACCTGCCCTGACCATGCTTTGCAGACCAGGTATCAGTGGTCAGATGGACCCTTGCCCCTACACTGTGTGCCAGACATGCCATCATTTCCTTTTGCACAATGGAGTAAAGGTTGGGGATTGCCTTTTGTGCAAAAAAATTTCGGCAGGGTACCTACCATTGCGGTGTCCCAATGGCTAAAATTTTTTTAAAGGCCTCAGACTCCACCAGCTTGTATGGTAAAAGCTGGCGGGCTAGCAGTTCCGACAAGCCAGCTGTCAGACGCCGGGCTAGGAGGTAACTTTGAGACATTGTCTTCTTGCGCTCAAACGTCTCCTTGACAGACACCTGACTATGGGCAGATGAGCAGGAACTGCTCAAGGAGAGAGACGGAGAGGCGGATGGTTGAGAGTGGGCAAGGAGGGCATCAGTGGTTGACCTGGCTGAAGATGCTGGACCAGGAGGAGAATGGCGGCTTTGACTTTGTGTGCTGCTTGTACTGACGTGTTGATCCCATAGGCGTTTGTGATGTGACATCATGTGTCTTCGCAAAGCAGTTGTGCCTAGGTGGGTGTTGGACTTCCCACGACTCAGTTTCTTCTGGCACATGTTGCAAATGGCCTCGCTGTTGTCAGAGGCAGACACACAAAAAAAATGCCACACTGCTGAGCTCTGCGATGATGGCATTCTGGTTGTGGCAACAGCAAGCATTGATTGGCGTCCCATCCGGGCCCGCCGTCATATGATGCGGGGTCACCGTGGGACCCCGTGTTATATCACGGTAGCAGGACCAAGGACGTACTTATACGTCCTTGGTCCTTAAGAGGTTAAAGTATAGGGGGCGGATCGAACTTCACATATGTTCGCCCGGCAATGCGAACGCGAACATGCTAAATTCGCCATGGGACTGTTCGCCAGCGAACAATTCGCGACATCTCTAATGCTCACTCATTCTGACATCCACTACTCAGGAAGGGGTATGTCCGTGGCAAGCACTGAGCCCGTCATTCGTTGCGAATCAAATTTGTCCAGAAATTCGTACTGAATTCCGATTTGTCAAATTTGATTCGCTCATCCCTAATTGACAGCCACTAGATAAGGGCGGTGTGGGCTAAACTTGCCTAGGTTCTTGCTGTGCTCCACTTTGCACCCTAAGCACTTGAGCCTCACGTGCATATAAACAAAAAGGCTTACCGTATATCTCAGCATTGGAAAGGACTATGGAGATAAAAGGTATGCCTGGAATCGTGATGACAAGCCCTATCTAGCTTTGTTTTTTTTTTATGTACCTTTGTTTTCCTGTTGACAGGTTCCTTTAATGTCTACTTGATGTAGGCTACATGCTTTGCAGCTTTTGCATTCTTTGCAGCATGACTATTGTTCCATTTGAATATTATTGTTTTGGCTGGTGAAATGTCTGCATAGTAACATGCAAAACCAGTACATAGCCAGACCATGTGTATAAAAACTCCTCTATTTATACTGAGCTGCCCACTCTCAGCAGCTTGAAGACCATGACCCAGCTGATGCTGTTGCTGCCACAATGAGACTGTGCTGCAGTACTGTTGGGGGAGGGGAGGGGGGGGGGGTGGATAGGGTCGGCGGCTACACCCACTGTGCAGCATATTACCACATCCGTACCTTAAAGGGGTACTCCTGTGGAAAACTTTTTTTTTTTTAATCAACTGATGCCAGAAAATTAAACAGGTTTGTAAATTACTCCTATTAAAAAATCTTAATCCTTGCAGTACTTATTAGCTGCTGAATACTACAGAGGAAATTATTTTCTTTTTGGAACATGGAGCTCTCTGCTGACATCATGACCATTGTGCTCTCTGCTGACATCTGCTGTCCATTTTAAGAACTGTCCAGAGTAGGAGAAAATCCCCATAGCAAACATATGCTGCTCTGGACAGTTCCTTAAATGGACAGAGATGTCAGCAGAGAGCACTGTGGTCATGATGTCAGCAGAGAGCTCTGTGTTCCAAAAAGAAAACCATTTCCTCTGTAATATACAGACCCTAAAAAGTACCGGAAAGATTAAGATTTTTTAATAGAAGTAATTTACAAATCTGTTTAACTTTCTGGCACCAGTTGATTTAAAAACAAAAAAGTTTTCCACGGGAGTACTCCTTTAAAGTACATGAATGACAAGAACTGGAGGATAAATGTGTCTCAAAATTAGTTGCATTTGAAAAAAACTTTAGTTTGTCCTAATCTCTATTAGTTTGAACTCTTTAAAGGGGTGCTCCACTGTAAAACATTTTTTTTTTATTCAACTGGTGCCAGAAAATTAAAGATTTGTAAATTACTTCTATTAAGAAATCTTCATCCTTCCAGTACTTATCAGCTGCTGTATAATCCACAGGAAGTTCTTTTCTTTTTGCATTTCCTTTCTGCCTGACCAGTGCTCTCTGCTGACACCTCTGTCCATGTCAGGAACTGTAGCAAATTCCCATAGAAAGCCTCTTCTGCTCTGGAAAGTTCCTAAAATGGACAGAGGTGTCAGCAGAGAGAACTGTGGTCAGGCAGAAAGGAAATTCAAAAAGAAAATAACTTCCGGGAAGGATTCAGATTTTTTTTTATAGAAGTAATTTACAAATCTGTTTAACTTTCTGGCACCAGTTGAAAAAAAAAATGTTTTCCAGTGGAGTACCCCTTTAATATGTGATTGTACATGTGATTGTATTTTTACCCTATGCATTGTAAGGTGATGTGAAATAGAAGTGTAATTACAAAACCTGTCAGGGTAACCTGGAACTAGAAAATTTGCAATGTTTCTCAAAATGTAATAACCAGCACATGGCAATGCCGCTTTTTCACGCCAACTGAACTTACCTGTCTACTGCTTGTTTGTTGACTGTCTGGTCCATGACTGCCTTACCATGCTTCATCTGTTTGTTCCTCTCTATTACCATCTGGTGCTACCAGTGTATATGATGTGTGTATGTTTTGTGTGTGCGTTTGTTAGATATAAAAGGCAAGATTTTCTGCCTATGTTAGTAGCGCAGCATTTAGATCTCCCAGAGTTCATCACAAGTGCAGTTGTTCTACATTTACATGGGATGGAAATTATGTTTTTTTGTGTTAGGTTAAAATTAATGTATCGATTACACCTGGCCAAGCTTTACATCCTGCGCCCTACCCACTCAGGATTTACAGACAATGGTCCAATCAGCAGCAGTGGAAGGGATATTAAAATCTCAGCTATATGTCCCAGCTTTGCTTGTGATTACAGTTCAATCCTGTGTCTCTAGCTTTAGTCTGCTGTGTCTCACATGTTTCTCTGACTTCTGCCTGTTTACTGACCATTCTTTAGCCTGCTGTTCTGTGCCTTGTCCATTTAGTTTGACCCTTGGTTGCTTTTGACTATCCCTCCGCTTAATTTTTTGGTACTGCATTACTGTCTGGTTTTGACTTTGACCTATTTGGCTCACTTTATTTGTCAATCTGTCTGTTTGCAGTATTGTGCTCCCTAGTTTGTGATTTGGTTAACCTAGTGTGTGCTAACCTGATCTTTGACTTCTGTACAGTGTTTGTTATCTGTTTTGTACTCTTCTTACACCCCTGCACTTAGTGCAGAACAGGATCCGTCGTCCAGTTGAGAGTCCACTACCTAGGGCGAATTGCCAAGTTGGCAGGAACAGAAGTTGTGGGCATTATTAGGGCTGCTTTCTTCCCTGCTGGATGTGACAATCATGTAGATTTTGGTGTAGAATTGTCCTGAATTTAGTACTTCAGATTTTAGTGAGGAATATGTAAAGAGACAAAAAAAAAAGATATCTGAATTTTGTGCCTGTGAATCCACAGTGTTTCTATTACAAAAAATGCAACAATATTTATTGTACGTTTTCACTTCCCAGTTCAAGTCAATGGTGAAAAACTACAATAAATGTGCAATGCTTCTGCAACATAAATTGGATTCATAAACCATAGTTCATGTCAGTTTCTGCATGGATTCTGTGCAGACCTGTTTTTCTGCAGCACTGTTATCAGCTATGGATTTTCTAAATCCGAATCTATAACATATTCACCTCATATGATGATTTCCCTGTAGAACTCATATTTTCTCAAAGGAATCAGCAAAATATTAATTTGTTGGTCAGTGATGCTCCATTTAGCAAATGCAATGCTACTGATGTTTGAGGACGTGTTATAGGACAATGTTAATGCAAAGTGAAAAAAAATTAAATAATAACAACAAATAAGTAACATACCCCTATGATTTAAGCTGCAGGATTTCCGGAACACACAAATAATGCTTTTTCTATGCTCGGATCTGGCAACGGTCTGACAAATTGATAACAGCCTATAACAAGAAACAAAGGCACTCCATGTGGAGTCCATCACACGTGCTGGAGTGGAAAGGAAGTCAAAGGAGGTACAGATGGTCGCTTACCAGCTCCGGTTGTGTACCGACATACACAATAATGGACAGCACGTAATGATTATCAAAAGTTCCCGTCTGCAGCCTTCCTGGTGGAATTTGAAAAGCAGAGCAAAACTTCAAGAGGTAGCAGGAATTTGCGCGGTGCTGACTGGAACGGACACAATACAGGTGCGGTGACTTGAGGTAAAATTCTTTATTAACCAAGAGGCATGAGGAAGCTGCACTTGCACAGTGAAACGCGTTGCATCTTGGTTTATAAAGGATTTTACCTCAAGTCACCGCACCTGTATTGTGTCCGTTTCGGTGAGTGCCACGCAAGTTCCTGCTACCTCCTTAAGTTTTGCTCTGCTTTTCAAATTGATAACAGGGAAGAATATATATCCACTGACAAAGAGAATTCTGCGTGTGTCAGACAGCGCCAAATTAATTCTGCTCTAAAATGAGTTTGTAACAAAAAAAAAAAAGTCAGGCTAACATGAACCATACTGTCCGTAATTGTCTGTGATTTTAGCATGCATGTTCAATTGGTGTAGGAGTTCCATTGAAGCATGCTGACAGTCACATGGTACCATATGTGGCCCCATACCTGTATGATATGTATGCTGATTAATAGAAAGATAATGGTTTCCTTAATCTGTAAATTATTATTATTATTTTTTAAATTAATTGCTTAGATTTTTCTATTATTTATATTGTCTATATGCAACAAAGCTGGCTGGTCACAAGATGGTAGAACTGGACCATAACTATAGTCCCCTCTCTGTGGCTCCCAGTACTTGATACTCCCAGGACTAACAATAGGGCTGAATTGTATGACAAGCAGACAGTTGCAAGAAAAAAACAAAAACGTAAATGCATGTATCAATACTGGTAGGTACAAATAACAAGAATAGCTATTACAAATGAAAGATGGGAATTTAAGCAAATAATTATGATAATGAAAACTAAAAAAAACTGGTGCTTGCTGGCTATCCCTAATATTTTAATTTATCTGTCCCTGAACACTATACCTAGCATCTATTACTAAAGCCTATCCCTACGGATACAGTACCCCTGTGATAACCCTAATCTGCAAAATAACCCTAGCAGCACAACAAGCAGGTAGTGTTGCTCGCAAATATTCGCAATGCTAATTTTATTCGCGAATATCGCATATTCGCGAATATAGCGCTATATATATTCGTAATTATGAATATTTTTTTTTTTTTTTTTTTTCACAGTACACATCACAGTGATCACCCCTCTCTGCTTCCAGCTTGTGTGGTGTAAACAAGGCTCTAATACTACTGTGTGAGACTGGCGTGAGAATATTCGTGTATGCGAAAGTTTGTGTATGCTAATTTTCGCAATATGCAAATTTTTGCTTATGTTAATTTTGTATATACTGATTTTCGCAAATGTAAATTTTCGCATACGTGAATATTTCGCATATGCGAAAACAAGAATATTACGAATATGCGAATATTCGTTCATATATGACGAATATTCGTTCATATATTCGCGAATATTCGCGAATTCGAATATGGCCTATGCCGCTCAACACTACAAGCAGGCACCCAGGCCCAGAAACGAGAGCAGGGAACAGAATCTGAATCAAAGAAACAAAGCGACCAGATAAAACAGCATCTACAAAATACACACCAAGAAATTAGTGAAGAACGGGGAACAAAATAGACTAAAACCAAGCACTTTAAATGCACAAATAATGCTGGAAAGAAATACATGTATGATATCAACCGCACAATACTGCAAAAGCCAGGGAAATAGAGAGAAAATAACACATTAGGAACTGCACTTTAAAATAGTCCTTAGCTCAGCATTTGTGATCAGGTTAGATACAGATGCATTGGCACCTGCCCCAAACATATTAATGAACAGGAAAAGACAGAATAGCTGAATTATTTCATATATATATTTGAAGGGGTATTCCAGGAATTTGACTATGCTACAGGGGCTGTAAAGTTAGTGTAGTTCATAATATATTGTCTGTACCTGTATGTGACGGTTTTCTCACAATTCTTCTGTGATTTTCACCCCAATATTTATTTTTAACAAACAAAATGACTGTTGTCTCAGATTTTTCCCAGGTTGCAATGCGGCCGAGACCTGACTCACTAGTCAGCTGATGACAGGGAGCCTGTCTGCTTTAATGGGTGGAGCGATCGCTTGGAGGCAAAGAGATCAATCTGCAACTAATGCAACAGCTCTAGGCACCCTGATTGAAAACCACAGGTCTTTTGAATGGATGCAGTTAATTTATGTTTCAATGTGTGGGAGGGAGGAAGATGGGATTATGGTATTTGTAGGCAAAAAAGAAAAGTCAAACAGGAAATACCAGTTCACAAAAAGCTAGCCCCAGTGTTATGGTAATCTCACAACACCAACAGCCATTTAGCCCCAAGACAAGCACAGATCCTTCCTAAGCATGTCCATTACTATCTGCCAGGTACGTACTAAAATCACCTTATGGTGGATAACTCCTTTAACTTTATGCTATAAAAAAGACAAACACTTCTCGTCTGCTGATTTTTATGTGAGCGTCAATGACAATAATCCAATTCTGTTGTAGAAGGATCAGTCAAAGGGGTTCTTTACAGAAGGTTTTCTTGACTACAAGATCTCAAAGGGTTTAACTTTTTCTGAGACCCCCAGCAAACAGCTGGTGTTTGTGGATAAACGGGACAGTAAGTTCTCAATTCACCTGCAGCACCAGCACAGGAGAATTTAGGCCATTAGGGAAAATTCCTGGTAGGCCGCCCGCCCTGTGGGCCAACAGTGTCTGGAGGACAGGCTGCATGAGTACCAACAAGTCACTGTGTCAGCCTGTCAGGAGTGTCAGGACCTGTGTGCACCGCAGCAGCAACATCACACACAGGTCCTGACACTCCTGACAGGCTGACACAGTGAGTGGACTCAGCGGAGGTCCGGAGGCTATACCTGGAGCTGTACAGACAGGACACTCACCTTGGCCTCTACTCTCTGCCTTCTCACCCTATCCAACACCACCCTCACCCACCCCGAAGCGGAGGCCGCCACGCCTCTCCATATAGTTCTATTGGATAGGGGATACGTTTTTAAACGTGACAATTGTCCTTTAAGGGGAACCTGCTATCAGTTTTATGCTGCCCAAACAACAGCAGCATGAAACTGGTGCAGGCATCAGGATCCCAGTACACTATAAATTACCCTCGGTCATTTAGAGTAATCTTAGTTTGAAAATGCCACTGGAACCCCAGTAATTAGTCCTCGGGGTGGGTCCAAGCTGGGTGGGTGACACATCTCTTCCTTTATCAATGGTTTCCAAACTGTGGCTCTCCAGCTGTTGCTAAAGTAAAACTCCCAGTAAAACTACAACTCCCAGCATGCCCAGACCATAGTTGGTACAGCTAGCAGTCCACAGTTTGGAGACCAAGGGGGAGATTTATCAAAACCTATCCAGAGGAAAAATTGCCCATAGCAACTAATCAGATTGCTTATTTCCTTTTAACTAGGCCTCTGCAAAATGAAAGAAGTGATCTGGTTGGTTGCTATGGGCAACTTAGCAACTTTTTCTCTGGACAGGTTTTAATAAATCTCCCCCCCCCCCCCCCGTCCCTAAACACTCCTGCAATACAAATCATGGGAAGCATTCTCTCAAAGAAAATCAAATGCCAGGCTTCCCTGTCTCTTCCCTGCAGCCGGCTGCCACAGTGATGCAGTGCTGTGGGGGTGGTATGCTAATTTTTCCAGGGCTGGTTTTTAGTTCCAGTCCGGCCCTGTTCTTAACCCCTTAAGAACCCAGCCCATTTTCTCCTTAAGGACCCAGCCCATTTTTTGCACATCTGACCACTGTCACTTTAAGCATTAATAACTCTGAGATGCTTTTACTTTTCATTCTGATTCCGAGACTGTTTTTTCGTGACATATTCTACTTTATGTTAGTGGTAAAATTTCGTTCATACTTGCATCATTTCTTGGTGAAGAATTCCAAAATTTGATGAAAAATTTCAACATTTTTTTTTTTACTTTGAAACTCTCTGCTTTTAACCCCTTAACCCCTTAAGGACACATGACGTACTGGAACGTCATGTGTCCACTCCCGATCTATAACGCGGGGCCACGGCGTGGCCCCGCGTCATAGCGGTTCGGGCCCGGCCTCTAACAACGGCCGGGACCCGTGGCTAATAGCGCGCGGCATTGATCGCTGTGCCGCGCGCTATTAACCCTTTAGACGCGGCGTTCAAAGTTGAACGCCGCGTCTAAAGTGAAACCGAAAGCATGCCGGCTAGCTCAGTGGGCTGTTCGGGATAGCCGCGGTGAAATCGCGGCATCCCGAACAGCTGACAGGACAGCGGGAGGGCCCCTACCTGCCTCCTCCTCCTGAGATCCAGGCATGAGCAGTCATGCGGCAGAATCATCGATCACTGGTTTCTTATGAGAAACCAGTGATCAATGTAAAAGATCAGTGTGTGCAGTGTTATAGGTCCCTATGGGACCTATAACACTGCAAAAAAAAAGTGCAAAAAAAAAGTGAATAAACATCATTTAACCCCTTCCCTATTAAAAGTTTGAATCACCCCCCTTTTCCCATAAAAGAAAAAACACAGTGTAAATAAAAATAAAAATAAACATAAATGGTATCGCCGCGTGCGGAAATGTCCGAATTATAAAAATATATCGTTAATTAAACCGCACGGTAAATGGCGTGCGCGCAAAAAAATTCCAAAGTCCAAAATAGTGCATTTTTGGTCACTTTCTATATCATGAAAAAATGAATAAAAAACAATAAGTCCTATCAATGCAAAAATGATACCGTTAAAAACTTCAGATCACGGCGCAAAAAATGAGCCCTCATACCGCCCCATACACGGAAAAATAAAAAAGTTATAGGGGTCAGAAGATGACAATTTTAAACGTATAAATTTTTCTGCATGAAGTTATGATTTTTTCCAGAAGTGCGACAAATTCAAACCTGTATAAGTAGGGTATCATTTTAATCGTATGGACCTACAGAATACATATGAGGTGTCATTTTTACCGAAAAATGTACTACGTAGAAACGGAAGCCCCCAAAAGTTACAAAAGTTTTTTTTTTCAATTTTGTCTCACAATGATTTTTTTTCCCGTTTCACCGTAGATTTTTGGGCACAATGACTGACGTCATTACAAAGTAGAATTGGTGGTGCAAAAAATAAGCCATCATATGGATTTTTAGGTGCAAAATTGAAAGAGTTATGATTTTTTAAAGGCAAGGAGCAAAAAACGAAAATGCAAAAACGGAAAAACCCCCGGTCCTTAAGGGGTTAATAACCAAGCCCATTTTCACCTCAAGGGCCAGGCCAATTTTATTTTTGCATTTTCTTTTTTTCCTCCTCACCTTCTAAAATCCATAACTCCTTTATATTTCCATGTACAGATCCATATAATGGCTTGTTTTTTGCGTGACCAATTGTACTTTGTAATGAAACCTCTCATTTTACCATCAAATGTACGGCGAAGCCAAAAAAAATATTTTTAGGGAGGAAATTTAAATGAAAACCAAAATTTTGCACATTTTGGAGGGTTTTGTTTTCACAGTGTACACTTTATGGTAAAAATGACATGTGTTCTTTATTCTGTGGGTCAATACAATTAAAATGATACCCATGGCTAGATACTTTTATATTTTTGTACCGCTTAAAAAAAATCTAAAACTTTTTGTACAAAATCAGTAATCTAAAATCGCCCTGTTTTGACCACCTATAACTTTTTCATTTTTCCGTATATAGGGCGGTATGAGGGCTCATTTTTTGTGCCGTCATCTGTACTTTTTTTAGATACCACATTTGCATATATAAAACTTTTAGATAATTTTTTATAAATTTTTTTGAATAAAATGTGACAAAAAAGCAGCATTTGTGGAATTTTTTAATTTTTTACGTTTACGCCATTCATCGTTCGGGATCATTAACATTATATTTTGATAGTTCGGACATTTACTCACGCGGCGATAACAAATATGTTTATTAAAAAAAATGTTTACGCTTTTTGGGGGTAAAATGGGAAAAACTGACAATTTTCATTTTTATTGGGGGAGGGGATTTTTCACTTTTTTTTTTACTTAAAATTTTTATATTTTCCAACTTTTTTTTTTTTTACACTTTTTATGTCCCCATATGGGACTATCTATAGCAATCGTTTGATTGCTAATACTGTGCAGTGCTATGCATAGGACACAGCACTGCTCAGTATTATCGGTGATCTTCTGCTCTGGTCTGGTCTGCTCGATCGCAGACCAGAGCAGAAGACTCCGGGAGACAGCCGGCTGTCATGCTGGATGATCGGATCCCCGCAGAAGCGCTGCGGACGATCCGATCATCCAACCAAAGTGTCGCAATGCCGCAGATGCCGTGATCTGTATTGATCACGACATCGGAGGGGTTAATGGTGGACATCTGGGTGATCGCGGATGTCGGCCATTACAGGCGGGTCCCCGGCTGCTGCTAGCAGCCGGAACCTGCCGTATATGACGCGAGCACCGTTCCAATGCTCGCGGTCATACACAGGACGTAAATGTATGTCCTGGTGGGGGAAGTCCCGCCAAACCAGGATGCACATTTACGTCTGTGGTCATTAAGTTATGGAAAATGTACATTCCAAATAAATTATATATTGATTCACATATACAATATGTCTACTTTTATGTTTGCATCATAAAGTTGACATGTTTTTACTTTAAAAAGACATCAGAGGGCTTAAAAGTTCAGCAGCAATTTTCACAAAATTTTCAAAATCTGAATTTTTCAGGGATCAGTTCAGTTTTGAAGTGGATTTGAGGGGCCTTCATATTAGAAATACCTCATAAATGACCCCATTATAGAAACTGCACCCCTCATAGTATTCAAAATGACATTCAGTAAGTGTGTTAACCCTGTAGGTGTTTCACAGGAATGGCAGCAAAGTGAAGGAGAAAATTCTAAATCTTCATTTTTTACACTTGCATGTTCTTGAATTTTTACAAGGGGTAAAGGAGAGAAATCACCCTAAAATTTGTAACTCAATTTCTCTTGAATAAGGAAATACCTCATATGTGTATGTCAAGTGCTCTGTGGGTACACTAAAGGGTACTCTCAGAAGGGAAGGAGCAACAATGGGTTTTTGGAGAGTGAGTTTTTCTGAAATGGCTTTTGGGGGCATGTGACATTTAGGAAGCCCCTATGGCATACTATTTTGGAAACTACACCCCTCAAGGAATGTAACAAGGGGTACAGGGAGCCTGAACACCCCACAGGTGTTTGATGACTTTTTGTTAAAGTCGGATGTGTAAATTAAAAAAAAAAAAATTTCTACTAAAATGCAGTTTTTTCCCTGAATTTAACATTTTTACAAGGGGTTATAGGAGAAAATGCCCCCCTAAATGTATAACCCCATTTCTTCTGAGTATGGAAATACCCCATGTGTTGATGTCAAGTGCTCTGCTGGCGCACTACAATGCTCAGAAGAGAAGGAGCGCCATTGAGCTTTTGGAGAGAGAATTTGGTTGGAATGTTCTGGCACTGTGGGGGCTTTGTAAACACATGTGGCTTTCAATTCAAGACAAATTTTCTCGCCAAAAGCCCAATGGCGCTCCCTCTCTTCTGAGCATTGTAGTTCGCCCGCAGAGCACTTAACATCCACATATGGGGTATGTCCTTACTCAGGAAAAATGGCTCCCAAAATTTGTAACCCCATTTCTTCTATTTTCCCTTTTTTCGTTTTCACATCCAACTTTAACGAAAATTCGTCAAACACCTGTGGGATGTTGAGGCTCACTATACCCCTTGTCACATTCCGTGAGGGGTGTAGTTTCAGAAATTGGGTCACACGTGGGTATTTACTTTTTTACGTTTATGTCAGAACTGCTGTAAAATCAGCCACCCCTGTGCAAATCACCAATTTAGGCCTCAAATGTACATAGTGCGCTCTCACTCCTGAGCCTTGTTGTGCGCCTGCAGAGCATTTTACACCCACATATGGGGTATTTCCGTACTCAGGAGAAATTGTGTTCCAAATTTTGGGGGTCTTTTTTTCCTTTTACCTCTTGTGAAAATAAAAAGTATGGGGCAACACCAGCATGTTAGTGTACATTTTTTTAAATTTTTTTACACTAACAGGCTGGTGTAGACCCCAACTTTTCCTTTTCATAAGGGGTAAAAGGAAAAAAAGCCCCCAAAATTTGTAATGCAATTTCTCCCGAGTACGGAAATACCCCATACATGGCCCTAAACAGTTTTCTCGAAATACGACAGGGCTCCAAAGTGAGAGAGCGCCATGCACATCTGAGGGCTAAATTAGGGATTGCATAGGTGGGACATAGGGGTATTCTACACCAGCGATTCCCAAACAGGGTGCCTCCAGCTGTTGCTAAACTCCCAGCATGCCTGAACAGTCAGTGGCTGTCTGGAAATGCTGGGAGTTGTTGTTTTGCAACAGCTGGAGGCTCTGTTTTGGTAACACTGCCGTACGATAAATTTTTCATTTTTATTGGCGGGGGGGGGGGGGGGGGGGGGCAGTGTATGAGGGTGTATATGTAGTGTTTTAACCTTTATTATGTGTTAGTGCAGTGTAGTTTAGTGTTTTTAGGGTACATTCACATGGGCGGGGGTTTACGGTGAGTTTCCTGCTAGGAGTTTGCGCTGCAGCAGAAAATTTTCCACAGCTCAAACTTGAAGCAGGAAACTCACTGTAAACCTGCCCGTGTGAATGTACCCTGGGGGGGGGGGGGGGGGGGGCAAACCTCCAGCTGTTGCAAAACTACAACTCCCAACATGCACTGACAGACCATGCTGGGAGTTGTACTTTTGCAACAACTGGATGCACGCTGGTTGGAAAGCCTTCAGTTAAGTTCTGTTATCTAACTCATTATCTTCCAACCAGTGCACCTCCAGCTGTTGCAAAACTACAACTCCCAGCATGTACTGATCGCCGAAGGGCATGCTGGGAGATATAGTTATAAAACAGCTGGAGGTACGCAACTACAACTCCCAGCATGGCAAGACAGCCGTTTGCTGTTTGTGCATGCTGGGAGTTGTAGTTTTGCAAGATTTTGAGGGCCACAGTTTAGAAACCACCGCACAGTGATCTCCAAACTGTGGCCCTCCAGATGTTGCAAAACTACAAATCTCAGCATGCCCAGACAGCAAACTGCTGTGTGGGAATGCTTGGAGTTGTAGTTTTGCAAGATCTAGAGGGCCACAGTTTAGAGATCACTGCACAGTGATCTCCAAACTGTAGCTCTCCAGCTGTTGCAAAACTACAAATCCCAGCATGCCCAAATAGCTGTCTGGGCATGCTGAGAGTTGTAGTTGTGCTACATCTGCAGGGCTACAGTTTAGAGACAACTGTATAGTGGTCTCCAAACTGTAGCCCTCCAGATGTTGCTAGGCAACTCACCGCCTTCCGTAGTCTGCACCATGGAGCCAGCTGCACGTCATCGCCGCCCACTGACGCTGCCGATCGTCGCCTCCGCCGCTACTGATGGTAAGTGGACCTCCGGCGCCGGTCACAGGACAGTTCCCCCATTCTGCCCACACTACTGTGGTTGGGCAGAACCGGGGAACCGAACTTTAACCCCCCCACCCTCGATCTGCTATTGGTCGGTCACATCTGACCGACCAATAGCAGGGATAGGAGGGGTTGCACCCCTGCCACCTCACTCCTATCCCTTCAGGAAAATAAGGTATCTTGGACACTCCCGATCCCCCTTATTTTCCGAGTCACCGGGTCACCGGAGACCCGTATGACCCAGAATCGCCACAGAATCGCTACAGATCGTCGGTCTGAATTGATTTGCAGCGATCGCCGACATGGGGGAGCCTCAGGACCCCCATGGGCATTTGCATGGGATGCCTAACAGCAAGCAAGAGTGGAGGACCACATTAAAGACTATATTCATTCAGCTGACTTTCTGCTATTCCGCACAGAAAAGCAGACTGGGTCTATTCACACGGCAGAATTTCCTCAAGCGGAATTCCTCCTCAAATGAAAGCTTAATACACTTCTATGGGAGTCCACAATCCCATTCACACGTCTGCAGAATTTAAGCTTGGATTCCATTTGGATTCCACACGTTTCAACACAAAATCCTCAAAAGTGGAAGCAGAATTGGGGCAGATGAGCGGAAATTCTGCCGCATGACTAGGGGCTGCCGCGTGAATTCAGGCAGAATTTCTGTACTTTCAAAACACGGAAATTCAGAGTTCCACTAACTTTAATGGGGCTCTGAATGGAATTTCACAAAATTTAAAGACCTGATTTGTAATTTCACGGAATCCGGATTGGGAAATTCACATGGCGGAATGTATGCTGAGGAAATTCAGCTGTGTGAATGGGACAGTGGAATCCTTATTGTTAATGCACAGAAAAGTTTGCCTAATTTCCTAGCAGAATTATCTGGCGGAATTCTGCATGGAAATTCTGCTGTGGAAACATAGCATAAGCAGGACAACAGCAGAACCAGGGAACTCAGTAAACTGCCAGACAAACATTTTCTAATACAAAAAAAGTGATGGCATCACATGAAGGCAGACTGGACATAAAAACAGAGAACACATTGCAGCAGACAATATAACCAGCAATGAATCCTTAAAGCATACCTGTTAGATCCCACAGAAAAAAATAATAGTAATAATAATAATATGTTACTAAGTACCTAATTATGACCATGTACATCTAATTTTTATGCCTCTATTATCTATAGTTATTATAAAAATACTTATTTTTAGTAGCTCACAGTGTTAGAAATACTCTCAGGGGAAGTGGGCGTGTCCTTCCTTGTGGTGGTGGGAGGTGATTGGTGCACCTGCTCATGCAACCTTTTCCATGAGTCATTTCTTGTCCATGACTCATGGACAAGCCTGATTCTGCTGCAGGACTGGTTAGTGTTCCAGTATTTATGGGGACCCTTAATGGTGGGATTTTAAGCTGCTGTTTTCTTCATTAAATATTCAAAAAGTTTTAAACATATTACAAAAGGTCTTTAATTTTCATCAGTAACAACACATAACATTTTTGGGATCTGACATGTAAATAGCAGGAAGAAACACCAAACACAACAAAATCTGGTATGGACCCATTAATCTGGCAAAGACAAAAACTGTTGTGAACAACTGGCTCAACATTAAAAAGCAGAGGAAGATGACGTGGCATCAACAAATTAATCCATAAGATTAGCAGACGAGGCAAACTTGGCCTGGTCAAGAAAGTCTGTGTGAAGAAGGAAATAAGTCATTGACTTATTCCCTTGCCCAATCTATCTTTTGGCTGACATTGTCCATTGGAGGGTACTCCAATACATGTTATTAGGCTTATCTCGCTAAAAGTAGCAGATTTAGTGGACTTTCGTTGAATGTGTATGATCACCTAGAAGGGAGCAAACAGCTCTCTCTTCCTCACAAGGGAAGTGCAATGTTACGGAAGAGGTGAAGTGGATCTGCTGAACCTGTGTGGATGTTGGTGTGGGCTGTACCAGGTAGCAGTCTAAGGTGCTGTTGGTTTTCACCAGGGCCCACCACAAAGCGGGATGGACTTACTGCAGCAGGCAGCACCCAGGTGCTACCCCTGACACGACTCGTCCACACAAGTCAGAACAGGCAGGAGGTCAGGGCTGGCGGCACAGCAGCAAGGTCAGGTCACGTAGCTCGAGGTCAGAAGGCATACGTAGCAATGGGGTCATATACACGGCAAGGCAAGACACAAACTGAACACTTTCTCTAAGGCAATAATTGCACAAAGATCCAGCAAGGTTCAAAAGGAAGTGCTTATACATATAGAGTCATGGAGTAGCAATAACCAATTAGGTGAGTACTGGCCCTTTAAATTTCACAGAGCCGGCGCGCGCGTGCCCTAGGAGGCGGGGATGCACGCACCGTCAAGCAGATAGGGCAGAGGAGACACGGGGATGACTGGGGAGGTAAGGAGCAGTGTGCTGAATGCGATCGCATCGTGGGATGCGAATCGCAGTGTGGACCACGCCAGGCAACGGAGGATTGCGTCCGCGCCCAGCATGTCTGACCGCGGTGCGACTCCTGACATGCAGCAATATAATGACAAAAATATATAAGGGGTTTCCCAGTAACACAAAAATATGAAGGTGCTACCTACCGAACACAAGAATACTTAATTTTTATTAGACATATGACAGCATTTGAAGTTATCACTGGTGAGGTGGTTGACCCAGGTGTAGTTATTTGTTATTAAAAGGATTGATAGTGATGAGTCTTTTGGCCCTGTCGTTCTTCAGAACATCAATGGTTATGTTCCATAAATTCTAACTGCTGTAATCTTCCTCCAGCTTGGTCCCCGGAATGTAAAACTTACAGCTGGAGTCAACACAGTCTATCTGACAAAGTGAAGAGAACAGACAATTGAAGTGATGGAACCCAGCCATTCCCATCATCTCCAGCACCTGCACTTTTTCTTCATTTGCTGTCCAATAGATAATAGTCTGTTTTTGAGAACCTGATATAATTGAGAATGGCTGACAGACTTTTGGAAGCTGTGGGCTCTTGCAGTCTGTGATCACCTCGGTATGGTGCATCATTTGTAAAGAGGCATGACAGAAATGACTTAAAAATACTTTTAATGCCTTAATGACCATGTTTACTTTGGTGGAGAAAAAGGACATGATGTAGAACAACTCTACTGTCACTAATTTGTGGAATCTATAACCGGCAGTTACATTAATTTTGGTGTACTATGCAGACATTTGGAGTGCACTAAAATAATGTAAACTAGGCTCTAAAATAATGTAAACTAGGCTCTAGAAATACCTTAAGAGCTGTGACTCATTTGTAAATGACTAAGACCACATAAACCTCTCTTGACGTATACTAAGTAATCCTTTTGAGCAAATATTATTTGTACTTGAAGTGGTATCCTGGCTTTATTATTTGTACTTCAAAGTGCTTTACTATTTTGGACAATCCCTACTTGTTTGTAGAGTACAAGAAGCAGATCAAAAAGGCTACCTTTCTGGAACCCCCTGTGGATAATACGTGGGAAAACCAAACAGAAAGGGGGAGGTTTATCAAAACAGTTCAGAGGAAATGTTGCTGAGTTTCCTATAGCAACCAATCAGAACGCTTCTTTCATTTTTGAAAAGGCCTCTGAAAAATTTAAGAAGCCATCTGATTGATTGCAATGGGCAACTTAGCAACTTTTCCTCTGGACAGGTTTTGATAAATCTCCCTCTAAGTGTTTTGGCTCCCTGCAGCACCACCACAGGGGAAATAATGCATTACACTGTTTGAATTTAAAGGGGTTATCCAATATAAAACAGAAACAGATAATAGTCCGGCACTGCGATCCACCAGGACCCGTCTTTCGCCAATATGTGGCCAACAGCATTCAATGTTATGGAATATAACGTGGTGTTCTGACAAAATAGCTTCAACTTGACAAATATACTTTCATAGAAAAATGAATGTCGGCACTCACCAAATCTTCCACATTTTCTTCTTTATTGTACATATCCACATATACATATTGTATATACTCACATAAGAGAGCATTTTTATTCTTTACGTACTGGGAAAGGAGTGCCTCGTCTCTTGTCCCACGTAAGTGATATCCATGGGGGAAACCTGAGGTTCTTAGATTTGCTGGTATAGAGCAGGTGTATTCTAGACCAGAAAAACAAAGAGACAAGAAATTGTTGCAGAGAGAAACATGGTGGATACTAAGAATGGAAGCATCAGGTCCTCTAGGGTTAAATGATAGAGTAGACATGAATTCCTTTATCTGACACGAACCTCTGAGCCGTTATGTCATGTAGTCACGTGAGGTGTTCAGAATGGTGAATGGTAGTTATACTGATTAGCACCTGTATAAGTGTGTCTACACTCCATAATGAAGTTGAGGCCAGTTGAAGCTCTTCACTGAGCGAAACAGTGCTGTCGCCTTCGCCTTGTGGTACCCCCCCTACATATGTCGTCCTGTCCTATGTAATATGTGAGTATATACAATAAAGAACAAAATACGGAAGATTTGAGTGCCGACATTCATTTTTCTATGAAAGTTATCCAATATAAAGTGACTTTAGTATTTTCCTTCCAGACAGTAATAGACATGCTTAGGAAGATTCTGTGCTTGTCTTTTGGCTAAGTGGCTATGTTGTGAGTCCACAATAACACTTTTTTCTTTTTGTGAAATGGCTATTTCCTGTTGGAGTTCTTCCCTCCAACTTCAAGACCCAGGATCCCTTGTTTATAAGTGTGAGGTATCTTATCTCCCTTCCACACATCAGCCACCCCACACAATCAAACACAGGTACAGACACCATATTATGAACTACACAAATTTTACAGCCCCTGTAGCACAAACAAATAAGAACAAATCCAAGAATACCCCTTTAAATCAAAGGTCTTTCTGTATAATAAAGGACAGGTCAGTCAGATTCTCCAAGCTGACTGCCTCTGCTCTATTTAAGTCAAAATTACTAAACGGGGGATGGGAAATGTCTTTTCTAAACTGGACAACTCCTTATTTTGTATTGAGGTTTCTGAAAAGTGTGTCATTCTATCCAAATACCCTCTCTGTATTTATATATCCCACGGTTTAAACTGTTCCTGACCCCCCCAACAATTTGATTTTTTGGCTTTTATTTTTTTCCTCACATCCTAAGATTGTAAGACCCATAAAGCCAGAGAAAAATCACTTGTAGTGCAAAAAAAAAAAAAAAAAAAAAAAAGGAAAAAATACAATTGCTCAACTTTATGTAGTCCTAGTAACAACTGATTCTGACTGAATTAGTTGGAGATGCTATACACAGAATGTAAATGACACTCCCTAATGTGAATGCGCCCTTTCCAGTGCTTTGCTTCTTGAGATAAAACATTTGCATTCAGGAAGGCATCTCTTGATTGTAGACTATAGATTCCCATACACCTTTAACTAAAGTTGGCCAAACCTGCCACCTTTGACTGTTTCGGCTGACAGTCTCCAGAGAAACAGTCCTTGTTCTCCAGCAACAGAAAAAGTAGGTGGAAAGAAGAGTCAGTTGTGCTGGATTTCCACCACCTGACCCTATTTTTCTTTGAGGAATAAACCAGAGCTACAGCTGTCTAGCTGCGGGTTACGCCTCCTTACCCAGTAGAGGAAACATGAACATTTGGCTGTGCTGAATGTTCATGTAAATGGGAAGGTTAGGAGAGATAACTCTTGGCTGAATTAACTATCGGGTGTGCGTCATCTCAAAGTAGTCACAGCACCTAACTGACAGCCCAGGCAGGGCAAAATGTCAATGCTCTTCTTTGAAATCTTGTGTAGGCTCAGAAGTAGCATATCCCTGGACATGAAGCTGCTTCTGGGCTAGCACAAGATTTGAGTGAAGAGAGGAAGCAGAGCAGTAATGTTGGCTGTACCCGGGCTGTAATCACACATGAGCAGGTGTGATTACAGCCCGATGCGCCGTGACTACCTCAGGTTGCCTCACATCCCAATGACTACTTTGCCCTCATTACCATATGGCACAGGACATTTTTAAAACTACTTAATTTTTTTAATTTTTTTTACTATGGCAGATGCTTAGGGGGTCATCAGGATATGGTTAGAAATCTTATTTTGCCCTACAAGATGTGCTGCAGTTATATAAGGTAAATTCCGGTGACAGGTTCCCTTTCACATGAGGTGTAACCACTAAGTTTACCATCCACATACACAACAGAGGTAGGATCAGGCACTGCTTTTAGTGTCTCCGTACACGTCCAACTTCGGAGACACGCTGCTTCGGATGCTCACCTATGCTTCACTCTGAGGTTGTGGTCAGCTTTAAAAACAGTATCCTCAAAACTAATAATAAGAAAAATATAAACGCGGCATTTACCACTTGTGCATAGCTTCTTCTTCTTTATTAAAGGGGTATTCCAGGATTTTTTTTATTGACTATGCTACAGGGGCTGTGAAGTTAGTGTAGTTCATAATATAGTGTCTGTACTTGTGTGTGACGGTTTTCTTACAATTCTTCTGTGATTTTCACCCGAATATTTATTTTTACCAGCATACAAAATGACTGTTGTCTCAGATTATTCCCAGGTTGCAATGCGGCCGAGACCTGACTCATTAGTCAGCTGATGACAGGGAGCCTGTCTGCTTTAATGGGTGGAGGGATCGCTTGGTGGGAGAGAGATCAATCTGCAACAGCTGTAGGCACCCTGATTGAAAACCACTGATTTGATTGGATGCAGCTCATTTATGCTTCAATGGGTGGGGGGGCTGATGTGTTGGAGGGAGGAAGATGGAATTGTGGGATTTGTAGTAAAAAAAATAAAAGTCAAACAGGAAATACCAGTTCACAAACACCTAGCCACAGTGTTATGGTAATCTTACAACATAGTCATTTAGCCCCAAGACAAGCGCAGATCCTTCCTAAGCATGTCCGTTACTGTCTGCCAGGTATGTACATATTTTATGGTGGATAACCCCTTTAAAGATGGTGCATACACTTACAAGCAATGGGGGCTGATAAAAAGACAACAGGGGCCATAGAAACAGCTGTTTTGTGCATCAATACGCTCTTACTGTAGCGTTGGCTAAAGAACGAAGTGCATGTTAATGCATGAAACAGCTGTCCTGAATGCACATGTTACCTGTCCACAACTCCCGCTCCCTCTCCACTGCTTGTAAGTGTATGCACTGTCATTAATAAAGAAAAAGAAGCTATGCACAAGAGGTGAGTGCCGTGTCTACATTCTTCATATTATTGTCTAAGCTTACCATGTCAATATTGTGTGTAAAAAAGGATAGGCCTTTTTTGTGTTACTAATTTAGTCTGCAACTATATCCTCATAGGGGGCCATTACTTTACATATAGACCAAATAAGCTTAGTAAAGGTGATTTACATATCCGCTAATCAAAATGCAGCCTATCCCTGTGGCAAGCTCTTTATACAGAAATGGGCTTTGTGAATATTACAGATCTTTTTCTTTCCTTATTTCCACATTAAACACTGTAGTTACTTTTTTTCATATTTCATAACCATTACAGCATATGGCTGAAGGGTATAGAGTAGATTTCATTGAAGGCATGTCAGAGTTATTTGTACTAAATATGGTTCTGCATTTCTGGCAGCGCCTGCTAATTCATGGAGCATTTGGGATTTTCTATTCTACAGCCAACAATTTAAAGAGTGTGAAAACCATCACTCTTTTTTCATGAGTTATGCTTGATATAAATTCTGCTCCAGAGATAACTGTATCATATTTGCTTTCATTTAGAAAAAATAACATGCTTTTGATGATTGAGTATATACATTGAACCAAGTATGTATATACTGTATGTGTTTTAATATGTGCCTATAAATTCATTGACAGATTTTAAGATTTATTTGCTAATGAATATATAGCACAGATTTGGAATAGAGGGAAATGTATTAACTGTTTAATCCCCAAGATTAAAAGAGGGTACCCGTACTTTCAACTAAGTATGTGTTCATAAGGAGTAGTACTATAACTGGCCATTATATAATTTTTATGTGAATTTATGTGAATTATATGAATTTCAAGTTTTTTCCTTGGCAAGCTCCATTTATAATTTTACATTTCCATTAAACTAGTGTGGGGAGACTAGCTGCTACAGTGTCTCCCAAAATCTGCACATACACAAAAGAGGGGATCTTGCTCCCCTATACCTTTATAGCACATCATCAGATGGGAATAAAGCACTAAGGAGAGTTAGAAGATTTACTAGATCTATCAAAAGCATCTCTGTCTCACTCGGCATGCAAAAAAAGACTCCAAAGGAGACTGCACTCACCATCCACAGGTTTATTCAAAAGCGTGTAGGCATATAATAGCGGAGGCAGGGGCACATTGGGACAAGTTGTTTCGCACTGTCTTGCACTTCTTCAAGCCGACACATTCTTTCTCCATAGACTTTGGAAAAATGTAACCTGATCTCTCAAATGAGCTAATAGTTAATTTCATTACTTAATGGATTATGAGCAGTTTTTAAGAGTGAATAAAGCATTTAAGAGGAAGGAGTAGAGAAGGAAGCTCAAAGTATAAAACAATAAAAAAAAATTCTGTTAAGATTTATTTCAAGGATTCATATATTGGCTTAAACTATTACGTTATGCAAAGTTTGTTAAAAGTGTAATAGTGTAGATAAAGAAAAAATGACTTCGCACTCACGGGGATTCTTGCAGCTTGATGAAGTCAATGCATATGCAAACAACAATACACAGCATGGATGTCAGTGAGGAAGAACTGGACAGGGCAGTGGCGTCCAAGGGGAAGTCCTTAGGGCAACAGACAGTGTCGCTCAGCTTCATCTTCGCTTCGCTTGAGCTTCATCAGGTCCCGAGATGGGGGAGGGAGGGAACAAGGGAAGGAGGGAGGGGGGGGGGGAGGAGAGGGAAAAACATATGTGCAAACCAAAATTTAAAGGAGTAGTCCAGTCCTTAAAAACGTCTCCCCTATCATAAGGATAGGGGACAAGTTTCAGATAGTGGGAGGTCCGACTGCTGGGAACCCCCGTCATCTCTCGTATGGGGCCCGGCTCTCCGGCGTGATAGCATGTGTCGACCAATGCACGAAGCGGCGGCGGACACGTACCCCCAATACAGCGCTATGGCAGAGCTGGAGATTGCTGAAGGCAGGGCTCCGGCTCTGCCGTAGAGTTGTATTGAGGGGCGTGTAAGCCACCGCTTTGTGTGGTGGTCAACATGCCCCCTTTCTGCGGGCTGCTGGGGCCCCGTACGGGAGATTGCGGGGGTCCCTGCGGTCAGACCCCTCGCTATCTGAAACTTATCCCCTATCCTTAGGATAGAGTATACGTTTTTCAGGACTGGACTACTCCTTTTAATACAACCTTAACACGGTACGTGCAAAATTTCACAAGATGCTGTATATGATCATAAAAAACTATTGCATAAATACATTGTGTTCATTCTGGTCATTCAATTCTAACAACCCAGTGGCATCTAAGTGCAAGATCCAAAACTATTCCCTTCTGAGGGGTTCTTTGTTTCTGAAATAGGTCAATGGCCCCACCAGGCTGAATGGGAGGATTACATTTGGAAGGGTTGCCTCCTGTAAATAAATCACCGTCCGTATTTTTACTCTGGTGGGGATTTAATTCCGCTGCCAATTCTGTTAGAGTTAACAGACACAGATTTTCTAGTGGACCAATAGTGCATCTTTGATCACTTTCATATTGATTAGGCGGGTTGGGTTTTTTATTGCTTTTAATAGTGTGAAAAAATTGGGCGGTTGGAATGAGTACAATGTATTTTTGCAATAGTTTTTTTTATAATTGTTCACATGGAGCCATAACCACCCCAATAAAAGCGCAGGAATTGTTCTACAAAATAAACGACAACTTATGAGAAAAAGAAGGCCAAATTTACTGATTACATGATGACCAAGTCGGAATCCAGTGCCTCGGAAGACTCTACCAGCAGCCATCAACATGTTACCAGTGACCAGTCTGCACGGGTCCCTTTAGAAGAAAACCCAAAGGGGAAAGAGAAGAAGTTAAACAGATTTGTAAATTACTTCTATAAAAAAATCTTAATCCTTCCAGTACTTATTAGCTGCTGAATACTACAGAGAAAATGATTTTCTTTTTGGAACACAGAGCTCTCTGCTGACATCATGACCACAGTGCTCTCTGCTGACATCTCTGTCCATTTTAAGAACTGTCCAGAGTAGGAGAAAATCCCCATAGCAAACATATGCTGCTCTGGACAGTTCCTAAAATGGACAGACATGTCAGCAGAGCGCACTGTGGTCATGATGTCAGCAGAGATCACTGCTCCAAAAAGAAAAGAAAATAATTTCCTCTGTAGTATTCAGCAGCTAATAAGTACTGGAAGCGTTAAGATTTTTTTAATAGAAGTAATTTACAAATCTGTTTAACTTTCTGTCACCATTTAAAAAAAAAAAAAAAAAAAAAGTTTTCCACCGGAGTACTACTTTAATAGTACATTATTTGAGTTCAAAGCTGTTTGTAAAATTAACCTTACATTTTTTTTCCACACTATTAAAAGCAATAAAAACCCCAACCCACCCAATCAATATGAAAGTGATCAAAGATGCACTATTGGCCCATTAGGTTTCCGTCCAGTCTTGGAGTTCACAGACACAGAAAATCGGTGTCTGTTAACTCTATCAGAATTGGCAGGGGAATGAAATCCCCCCCAGAGTAAAAATACGGATGGTGATTTATTTACAACCCTTTCAAAGGCAACCCTTTCAAATTTAATCCTCCCAGAATTAATCCTCTCCAATAACTGCTTTCAGTTTGAGAATGTCTGGTACAGACAGAAACTCGGAACAGCGATGGGTACGACCATCAGCTGTTCCTATGCAAATATTTTCCTAGCAGTTTTTGAACAGGGTTATATTTTATCTTTAAGAAATCCATTTGTTTCATATATTTGTTTCATCGATTTTTTTTTATGACGATTTCCTAGTATGGGACGGCCTTGAAGAAAAGTTTCATGAATTTGTCCACTATCTTAATACGGAGAACACTGTAAACATGCGGTTTACATCAGTATTCGGTTTATATACATTAGACTTTTTGGATGTCAAAATAGAGATCATTGACAGTGCAGTTAGAACTTTTGGATATTGTAAATTCATTGCCAAAAATGCACTACGGCACCCAGTACGGGTTAAAAACAGTATCCCGTACAGACAGCTCATCCACTTGAAACGTATCAACACAGATGAATTTACATTCCATGCTCAGGTGGACAAGCTGACTCTGCGGTTAAAATAAAGAGGCTATCCCAAGGAAACAACCAAAAGACAAAAATCCCCAGAATGGGTTAGGGTCAGAACCATATAGAACCTGTTGACCAGGGGTAACCCCCTGTTCACAAAAACCCTTATTAACTCCCTAAAACTTAGCTTATATTGAATTATAAAGAATATGCAATGTATCGTGTGATGAAGTTTATTAAAACCACAATCTGATAGTGTGTATGTCAATATGTGTATATATTTTTTCCTCTTTCACAGACACCTGTGTTTATGTCTCGTGGATGAACAGTCACCAGTGGCCTGCAGAAACCCTGGTTAATTGTATCACACTATTAGGATCGCAATAAAAACCTAACACTGCCCCCTCTACAGGTTTCGTTACTTCAGTAATGTCCTCAGGAGCAAACGGGCATCAACCTGTTCACACACCTATCTCTCTTTTTATGGGCACTCTAAGTATAGATGTCCCGCCCTCTGATTGCCTCCCGGCCAATCAGAGCGGTGCCTCGCGCAGTTCCATAAGGTTACCTCATCTGCGTCTAATCTTCTTATAATTCGTCCTATCTGGATAACCAATGTTGTTACTCCCTGCCGGCAACGTCATTTTTCCACGTCTGTGACTTCTTGTAAACTCGGTCGCATTCATGGCTCAGTAACTCGTACATGCACAGATCGCCAATCAACTGACGGCACACGCGCATGCGCAGAAAGTCCTTTTCCGCGCTTAACCTCCGTCGTGAGTAGAATATACTCTTACAACTGGGAGAGTGTGTGCGCATGCACATGGACTTTCTCATTGTGTCCAGTATAGACCTCTGCTCTTCTATGTTATTAAATAGTATATCTCAACTAATAATATTATGACACGATTTACAGTCCTTCCAAGTTAGGCATATCTTTATAGTTATGTTCCCAATGTAACTGCTTAGTAATTAGTATCTTATATTCTTTGTATTGCACTTTATATAATAGGATGCCTTAATTGTTTACATTTCCTCAGTATAATTGGTTATTCATTAAATTAGAATGCTGGATGAGCATATCCCACTGTAATTATTCAATTATCATCATTAATTCAATTATTCCGGGTGAGTAATTCTATATCAGATTATAGTCCTGGATAGGCATACCCACCTATATTCCTTATAATCCACTATATGATACCAGGACCACACTATATCGAGGCAATTCCAGGTGTGAAAACAGGCAACCAATTAAATGACTCACATAATACTTTTATGTTTTAAGGAATTATAGAACAAGTAATTATCGCATGTCGCAACTTTTAGTCCCTGTACTTAAAGAAATGCCGCAAATGAAAACCCTTCCTTAAGGCCAATAGATGACAAGCTTTTCAGCCTGTATATCCACTTAGCTTCCTCCCTTAGGAGGGCTTTATCAATATTCCCCTTCCTTGGGCCTAGTGTCAACTGACATATCCCCCAAAATCTCAAATCTTGTCCTCTGCCACCATGTACCGCAGGCATGTGTCTTGACACCGATGTATCCACTCCTGTTCTGATGTTACTTAGATGTTGACCTATCCTTCTCCTAAATTGCTGGGTGGTCTTACCCACATATAGTTTCGGGCATCCACAACACGCAATATAGACAATGTTTTTTTACTTACAATTAATGAATTGTCTGATCTCATACTCACGGTTATCAACCGGATTTGTGAATTTTTTGATTCTAGGCACCAGGGAGCAGAAACTGCACTGGACTCAGGTATGGGAGCTAATTATCTTGCTCTTTAACCAGTACCCTGGTCTGTCCTCCTGGAGCAGATGGCTCCTTACAAGGAGGTCTCTCAGATTGGGTCCTTGCCGGAATGTCACTCTCGGATTTCTTCCCACAGCCTCCATCAGGTCCACATCACCTGATAGTAAATGCCAATGTCGGCGTAGAATTTTAATTTGTTTTTCCATCATATGTTTCATTCGTTTTTCCATCATATTTTCATTTGTTTTTCCATCATATGTCCCAATACATTGGATGACCTGTTGTGAGGGTTGTTGTTCTATTTGATTTTGTCCCAGGAACTCCCTCCTCTCACTTCTCAGGGCCCTATGTTAGGCCGATTTTAAAAATCTTCTTGGGTAACCTCGTTGTCTTAACCGATTCAATAATTCCCTATTCTCTTCTTGGAAAGATGTTTCTTCCGAACAATTTCACCTCGCCCTCAGGTATTGACCAATCGGGATTTCCGAAGTGAACGACATCCCTATCTCATTATAGTGTTTTAACAAATTGACAGAACAGATCCCACCATCATCCCACAAAATGAAGACGTCATCAATATAACATCCCCAAAACAAAATGTACTCTGTGTATAAACTTAGTGTCACCAAAAACTACTGTGTCCTCCCACCACCCCAAAAATAAATTTGCATAATTAGGTGCATATGACGCACCCATGGCGTTGCCTTGTGTCTGGTGAAAATATTTTCCATTGAAAAGAAAATAATTGTGCTTTAGTACAAAATCCAAAAGTGCAGAAACAAAATCGTTGTGCTCTGACTAATAAGTGCTCCTAGTGCTCAAAAAGTGCTTAACGGCTTTAAGGCCTAGATCATGACGGATGTTACAGTACAAACTTTCTACGTCCAGGCTGGCCAAAATCATATTATCAGTGACTGTGATATCCTGAATTTTAGTGAGCGTGTCTTTTGTGTCAAGTAGATGTGAAGGAAGAGAGGTGACAAAAGGTGCAAACACATAATCTAGATACATGCTCCCCCCGGGGTCAGGCAATCATTGCCCGACCCAATTGGGCATCCCCTAATGGGGCTTGTACATTTATGCGTTTTGGGGAGAGCATAGAAGGTGGCTATAGTGGGGTGTGGGTTAAAGATAAATTTAAATTCCTGTTCTGATATTAACATCTTGGTTTTGGCCTCGTCCAACAATTACTTATATGCTTCCAGATACATCTGTGGGGGGTCTGACGGCAGGACTTCGTACTTTTCAGAGTCAGAAAAAAGACCCATTACCATATCCAAATACCGTATTCTGTCTAGCACAACGACATTACCGCCTTTATTTGAGGGCTTGATGACTATTGTGTCATCAGCCCTCTATTCTCTCAATTGCTGGATTAGTTGGCCCTATCTATTTCTGATCCCTGATATTCTCAATATCGCATGTCACCAATTCCACAAACATCTCAACATTTGGGAATTGTGAGAACTGTGGGGTGAAATGGGATCTGGGCTTCAAATCGGTAAATGGGGCCACAAATTGAATTGGGTAGCCTTCACTCTCTAGAAATAACTCATGGAGGTCATTACGAACCTGCTCATCTCTTTGTAATAAGGATCGTGCGTCCGAATCATGTTGGGCATGCCACTTGCGCAATGCAACCTTCCTGGCAAACAAATTAATGGCTGTGACCCAATTGAACTTATTAAAACTTGATATAGGTGCAAAGGACAGGCCACGACAAAACAGTTTGATTTCTACATCACTCAATTGTCGTGTAGAGAGATTGTATGCTTGTGACTCTACTCCACACCCATTACTCGCACTCTGTTCGTCATCCCCAACTACATTGTTGGGGGAAGACCTAAAAAAGGCATTCCTCCTTGCGCGGGGGCCTTTGCTAGAAACATCTGCATAGTTGTCTGGCTTGTTGGAATCGCCTCTGCCCTGTTGCCCCCTTGCCGTGGTGGTAGCTGGCCACCAATGGGCATTCCCAGACTGAACGGTGGTCCAAATGGCCCAGCAGATGATGATAGACCACCACCACTTGCCATTGCCCCTGGGCTGGCCAGATTTGGCAGTATTTCTCTGTTTATTTGTGGGGGTCCTGGGCATACTTGATTTTGTTGTGTATATGCCCTATAGGTTTCTGGTTGGAAGGCTCTTTTATTGCCTTGTTGCATCCCCCTATAATATTTAGCTTTTCTCTTACCTTGTGGTTGCTGAGGTCCACTTGTATCAGAGAAGCCACCCTCTGTACCGGACGTATTCGATTCAGAGTATGTCCTAATTTGGTTACTGTAAACCGAAGCTGGTAGGGGTCTAGTTTGACCACGATTTTGACTTTTATAGGTATACACTTGGACAGAGGCAAAATCTATGTAGTCCCCTAAAAATGTATTTTCTTTTATCTCCCCTTTATACTGTTCTAAATGGGTCTTGAGTCTGCTTTCAAGTATTACAAATTCCGGATGTATTATAAAATTCTGGATGTCCTTAATCTGACTCTCCAGTTCTGAATTAACTTGTGCCAGATATTTCCTCTCGTATTCGAGCAGATATGCTATCAAACGTAGGGAGTTTGCCGTTTGGAGTTGCTCCCAGCCCTTCAAGAATGTTGTATCCTCTCTGTGGGAATTTGGTATTATGTGTATTCTGAGACCCCTATATACCAATTTTTGTTGTAGGTAGGTCTCAAAGCTGGCCACCTCCCACCAGGACCTAATACAGTTCTTCTAAGTCTTAGAGATGTTCTTGAAAGCTTGATGTATATTATTTGGATCTAGGGGAAGAGTGTTTGTGGAAAACACCTGTGAGGCTTCAGCTGTCAATTTATCTAGGATCGGATGTTGCGACAAAAAATCCGGTCATCACTAATCATGTGCCGGCCAATTGGGGTAAATAGTGAGAACAGAATCTCTCTTAGAAATAACCAAAAAACAAAAATCCCCAGAATGGGTTAGGGTCAGAAACATATAGAACCTGTTGACCAGGGGTAAACCCCTGTTCACAAAAACCTTTATTAACTCCCACCCCTAAAACTTAGCTTTTTAGTCCATCAATTTCTTAGATATCCACATTTATGTGGATCAAGAGAAAAAACTACAGATGACCATATACAGGAAGCCCACGTCGGTGAACACCCTACTGCATTGGGACAGCTGGCATCGGGATCCCTGAGGAGGAGTATCCCGATTGGTCAATACCTGAGGGCAAGGCAAAATTGTTCGGAAGAAACATCTTTCCAAGAAGAGAGTAGGGAATTATTCCATCGGTTTAGACAACGAGTTTACCCAAGAAGATTTTTAAAATCAGGTAAAATAGGGCCCTGAGAAGTGAGAGGAGGGACAAAATAAAATAGGACAGCACCCCTCACAACAGGTCATCTGATGTATTGGGACATATGATGGAAAAACTAATTAAATTTTGAAAATTCTACGCCGACACTGGCATTTACTATCAGGTGATGGGGACCTGATAGAGGCTGTGAGAATCTGAGAAACCTCCTTATAAGGAGCCATCTACCCCAGGAGGACAGACCAGAGTACTGGTTAAAGAGCAAGAAAATCGGCTCCCATAGTTGTGGCCAGTGCAGATTCTGCACCCTGGTGCCTAGAATAAAAAATCCGATTGACAACTGTGAGTATAAGATCAGACAATTCATTTATTGTAAGTAAAAAAAACATTGTCTATATTGCGTGTTGTGGATGCCCGAAACTATAGGTGAGAAAGACCACCCAGCAATTTAGGAGAAGGATAGGTCAACATCTAAGTAACATCAGAACAGGAGTGGATACATCGGTGTCAAGACACATGCATGCCGTACATGGTGGCAGAGGACAAGATTTGAGATTTTGGGGGATATGTCAGTTGACACTGGGCCCAAGGAAGGGAAATATTGATAAAGCCCTCCTAAGGGAGGAAGCTAAGTGGATATAAAGGCTGAAAAGCTTTTCACCTAATGGCCTTAACAAAGGGTTTTCATTTGCGGCATTTCTTTAAGTACAGGGACTAAAAGTTGTGACGTGATAATTACTTGTTCTATAATTCCTTAAAACATAAAAGTATTATGTGAGTCATTTAATTGGTTGCCTGTTTTCACACCTGGAATTGCCTCAATATAGTGTGGTCCTGGTATCATATAGTGGATTATAAGGAATATAGGTGGTTATGCCTATAATCTGATAAAGAATTACTCATCCGGAATAATTGAATTAATGATGATAATTGAATAATTACAGTGGGATATGCTCATCCAGCATTCTAATTTAATGAATAACCAATTATACTGAAGAAATGTAAACAGTTAAGGCATCCTATTTTATAAAGTGCAATATAAAGAATATAAGATACTAATTACGAAGCAGTTACATTGGGAACATAACTATAAAGATATGCCTAACTTGGAATGACTGTAAATCGTGTCATAATATTATTAGTTGAGATATACTATTTAATAACATAGAAGAGCAGAGGTCTATACTGGACACAATGAGAAAGTCCATACGCATGCGCACACACTCTCCCCGTTGTAAGAGTATATTCTCACGACGGAGGTTAAGTGCGGAAAAGGACTTTCTGTGCATGCGCGAGTGCCGTCAGTTGATCGGCGATCTGTGCATGTACGAGTTACTGAGCCGTGAATGCGACCGAGTTTGCAAGAAGTCACAGACGTGGAAAAATGATGTTTCCGGCAGGGAGTAACAACATTGGTTATCCAGATAGGACGAATTATAAGAAGATTAGACGCAGATGAGGTAACCTTATAGAACTGCGCGAGGCACCGCTCTGATTGGCCAGGAGGCAATCAGAGGGCGGGACATCTATACTTAGAGTGCCTATAAAAAGAGAGATAGGTGTGTGAACAGGCTGATGCCAGTTTCCTCCTGAGGACGTTACTGAAGTAACGAAACATGTAGCGGGGACAGTGTTAGGTTTTAATTGCGATTCTATTAGTGTGATACAATTAACCAGGGTTTCGGCAGGCCACTGGTGACTGTTCATCCACGAGACATAAACACAGGTGTCTGTGAAAGAGGAAAAAATATATACACATATTGACATACCCACTATCGGATTGTGGTTTTATTATACTTCATCACACAATACATTGCATATTATTTATAATTCAATAAAAGCTAAGTTTTAGGGGTAGGAGTTAATAAGGGTTTTTGTGAACAGGGGGTTACCCCTGGTCAACAGGTTCTATATCTCCTGGAAACAATCGCTCGAGCAAAAGAAGATCTAATCCCCAGAAGTCAGCTATTGCGAACTAAAATAACAAAGGAAACCAATAGAGAAATTTTTTTGGTTTCAAAATACAGCTATGAATGACACCATATGAAAAGCAGTTTTAAACAATAAATTTTTAGTCGACAGGACCCTGACTTAAAAAGACGTAACCCAGCATCACCCTATAATTAATTATATTTAAAAAATCGAATGATACAGAATTACATTAAAACTAGACGAAGGCTTGAAACTAAGAATAAAGATTGGCCATCAGAAAGCAAACCCCGTGGAAATTTTCTATGTGGGTCTTGTTCATTCTGCAAATACAATCTTAATACAAGAACAATCAAGTTGGGACCCCATTGGATAGATGTTAGACAGTTAATTACGTGCCATTACACTTACACGGTTTATGTTATTACCTGCCAATGTGTTTTTTTCTATGTTGGCAAGACAGTCCGACCTCTCACAGAATAAGGGAACACATACGTTCCCTTTGGATCGGAATAGGAGCTCCCAGATTCATAACACACTATTCAGATGTGCATAACCGCAAAACTGAAGGATTGCATTTTGCCTCACTGAAGAGATTCCTATATCCTGGGAGAGGTAGAGACAGAAATGAAGAACTCCTCAGAAGGAAATCATTTTGGATCTTGCACTTAGATGCCACCACGCCGTTAGGAGTGAACGACCGGAATGAATACAATGTATTTTTGTAATCGTTTTTTATGATAGTATACAGCATCTAGTGATATTTTGCATTTACAGAGTTAAGGTTCTTTTTAACTTTTGGTTTGCACATTTATTTTTCCCCCTTCTTCCCTTGTTCCCACCCTCCCCCATCCCGAGACCTTGGTTAGAAAACACTCCCTCTGACCTGGATGCACTAGGGGCCTGATGAAGCTAAGGTGAGTGATATTGTCCGTTACCCTAAGGACTTCCCCCCGCATGCCACTGCTCTGTCTCGTTCTTCCTCACTGGCATCCATGCTGTGAATTGTTGTTTGCATATGCATTAAATCCATCAAGCTACAAGAATCCCAGTGAGTGCGAAGTAATTTTTTTCTTTATCTACACTATTGCATTCGTGTTATACTGGACTGATCTGCGCCACCGTTGTCAGCACATACTTGTTATCCATTCCATGGAGCCGCATCATGCGATTATGTCATTAATCGAATAGCCAGCAGTGCACCACTAATTCTTTCTTTCCTTACTACTTGTGAGGTATGCATACGTCTTGGGACCCTGGTACTTAAGGACCCAGGACGTATGCATACGTCCTGAGTCATTCCGGTCTCCGATGCTCGCCGGGCGTAGATCGGAACTCCATCCCTGCTGAAATTGCTCAGCAGGCATGCCGTGCAAATGCAGAGGGGGGTCTTGGGACCCCCACATGTCGGCGATCGGCGCAGTTCGCAAGCGAATTCACGCCAGCGATCTGCGCCGATTCCAGTCATTCGGGTCAGTGATGGAAGATAAGGACCGGGATCCCCCTTGGAGCATCGGAGACCCTCAGGAAGAAGAGGACCCCATTAGATCAGGGTGAGCTTTTTCCAGGGACAGATAGGGAATCAAAAGAAAGTAAAAGTGAAAAAACAGTAAAAGTGAAAAAACAGAAGAAAAAAAAGTAAACCCCCCCTGACCCCCTAATAGGTCCCCAAGGGTCCGCTGTCACCTGATCCGTGTGACCCTGGGCCCTATTAGGGGTTCAGGGTGCTGTGAGTGCCACCCATTTTTTTTTTGGCCGCAGCTTTTTATTTTTCCCTGTAAGTTTACACCAAGCACCACACACTACACACTTCCCTGCCCCCCCCTGCACACACACCTTCCCCACCCCCGCCACCGTAGAAAAAAGGCGATGGCCCGCCGGGCATTTTTGGCAGAGGAGACTTACGCTTTTTTAGCCTCCGACTCCGGAGACGCCGCCAGGCGAGGCCACGCACCCCCCCATGGGAGTGACCCAGTGGCCGACACTAGTACGAGTGGCAATGGCCCCCCAGACAAGTGCACTGGAGCCCCCTTCCGATGACCCTGTCTGTAGCCCCCCAGAGGGTTATCAGCCACGGGTTCCGGAGTTTGTTGGCGACTCCGGAATCCGGATTGACCATGCTAGATTCACTGATCTGGACTTTTTTTTTGTTTTTTTTCAGTGACAGCCTTGTCAATAACATGGTGGAGCAAACAAACTTGTATGCCCAGCAGTTCATTGCCCACCACCCCGATTCATTTTTGGCCAAGTCCAATGAATGGTACGCCATTGATGCAGCGAAAATGAGGACATTTTGGGGCCTCACGCTGCATATGGGCCTGGTCAAAAAACCAAGTGCTCGTCAGTACTGGAGCGGGGACGTCCTCTATCAGACCCCGCTTTACAGTATGGCGATGACACGGAAGTGGTTCGAGGCAATTCGGAAATGCCTGCATTATGCAGATAATGTGGCATGTCCGCCCCGAGGTGACCCCGTCCATGACAGGCTTTACAAAGTGAGGCCGGTCATCGATCACTTTGGGGCCAAATTTTTGGAGGCCTACGTCCCGCTCAGGGACCTCTCTGTAGATGAGTCTCTCATCAGTTTTAAGGGGAGACTCATCTTCCGCCAGTATATTCCCTCGAAGCGGTCGTGGTATGGCGTGAAGCTCTATAAACTTTGTTAGAGTACCTCCGGGTACACTCTCAAGTTTAGGGTGTATGAGGGACGAGATTCTCGTATTGAACCCCCAGATTGTTCCCCCACTCTGGGTGTTAGCGGGAAAATCGTTTAGGACCTTATGCACCCATTGCTGGATAAGGGTTTCCACGTATACGTGGACAACTTTTATACCAGCATCCCTCTGTTCAAATCCCTTTCCGCCAGACCCACGTCCGCTTGTGGGACTGTGCAGAGGAACCAGAGAGGCCTCCCTATAAATTTGGTCCAGACGCCTATCCCCAAGGGTGAGTCCCGTGGCCTCACCCATGATAACCTGTTGTTGGTGAAGTATAAGGATGAGAGGGATGTCCTTATACTGACCACTATTCATGGGAATGGCAGCACCCCTGTCCCTGTGCGAGGTACCGTGGGACGGGTCCTCAAACCTGATTGTATTCTGGACTACAATCGGTATATGGGGGGAGTTTATCTCTCAGATCAAGTCCTCAAGCCATATAACGCCATGTGGAAAACACAGGCATGGTACAAAAAAGTTGCGGTCTACTTGGTACAGGTTGCCATGTACAACGCTTTTGTACTATCCCAGTATGCTGGCTACACAGGGACATTCCTCCAGTACCAAGAAGAAGTCCTAAGGTTCCTGATCTTTCCTGACCGGGAAAGATCAGGCCGGACTTCCCAAGGGTCTGGATTTATAGGTGCCAGGATCGTCCCAGGCCAACACTTTCCAGGTGTGACCCCCCCCCCCCCCCCCCACTGGAAAGAAGGGATGAACCCAGAAAAAAAAAAGAGTGTGCTTCAGGAGGGGGATTCGGAAGGACACCATATATCAATGTGACACTTGCCCAGATAATCCGGGCCTTTGCATAAACTGCTTCAGGGAGTATCACACTTCCATGGAGCCCTCAAATTTTCCCTTTTTATGTTAATTTTCCATAATTTGACCAATTTACCAAGTCCAGAGTACATTCTAAATTTTTAACCCCATGAATCTCTAAATTGCCCCAAAACCTAAAAAAAAATATTTTTTTTTAAACCTGATAAGACCTCTGGGGGTGTTTTTTTCAAAAATGCGTCATAGGTCACTGAGTCACTATCATGGGGGACTTTTTTATGTTGCCTCAATTGCGCAGCGCTCTCTCTCCACCTGAGCGGGTGCGCATTTGAGGCATCAGTTAGGGACGGCCACACACATCACATTCCCAGAATGATGATTCAGAGCATAGGGTTTGGGACTGGCTTATTTTTTTTAGTTTTGGCTATGCTCTGGGTCTCAATCTGGGAATATATCCTTTTTTATTATAATTTTCTGGCCCACTGTACGCCATATTACGGGCCTCTGTACCCCACCTGTATACCCCAGTTACGGCCCGTTGTCCCCCATAGTGTTCCCCTATTTTAGGGCTCAGTGCTCCCCCATTAACGCTTCTTGAGGGGGGGTCCCACATCCTGGCTCCATATGAAGCTCAAGGCCCCTGACTGCCAAGCCATTATCATAAAAAAAAAGGTATGTCCTTACTCCAAAGAAATGTATTTACAAATTGTGGGGGGGTCTTTTCTGCTATTAACCCTTGTAAAAATGTAACATTTTGGGGAAAACTCACTTTTTAGTGAAAAAAAAATACATTATTTTTTTTACATATGCAAAAGTCGTGAAACCCCTGTGGGGTATTAAGGCTTACTTTACCCCTTGTTACATTCCTCAAGGGGTCTAGTTTCCAAAATGGTATGCCATTTGTTTTTGCTTTTTTGCTGTCCTGGCACCATAGGGGCTTCCTAAATGCGACATGTCCCCCCCATTTCAGCAAAGTTTGAAAATGTGACTCCTTCTCTTTTGAGCATTGTAGCGCCCCTGCAGTACACTTCAGGTCCACTTATGGGGTACTCCCATACTCAGAATAGATGAAGTTACAAATTTTGGGGGGTCTTTTCTGCTATTAACCCTTGCAAAAATGTGAAATTTGGGGGAAATCCACATTTTAGTGAAAAAAAAAAATGTTTTTACATATGCAAAAGTCGTGAAACCCCTGTGGGGTATTAAGGCTCACTTTATTCCTTGTTATGTTCCTCAACGGGTCTAGTTTCCAAAATGTGTTTTGTTTTTTTTGCTGTCCTGGCACCATAGTGGCTTCCTAAATGCGACTTGCCCCCCGAGCAAAATTTGCTCTCAAAAAGCCAAATATAACTCCTTCTCTTCAGAGCATTGTTGTTCGCCCGTAGTGCACTTCAGGTCAACTTATGGGGTACCTCCATACTCAGAAGAGATGGGGTTACACATCTTGAGGGGTATTTTCTGCTATTAACCCTTGCAAAAATGTGAAATTTGGGGAGAAACACACATTTTAGTGGAAACATTTTTTTTTTTACATATGCATAAGTCGGGAAACCCATGTGGGGTATTAAAGCTCACTTTACTCCTTGTTACGTTCCCCAAGGGGTCTATTTTCCAAAATGGTATGCCATGTGTTTATTTTTTTGCTGTCCTGGCACCATAGGGGCTTCCTAAATGCTACATGCCCCCCAAGAAAAATTTGCTCTCAAAAACCCAAATATGAGCATTGTAGTTCGCCCATAGTGCAATTCAGGTAAACTTATGGGGTACCTCCATACTCAGAAGAGATGAAGTTACAAATTTTGGGGGGTATTTTCTGCTATTAACCCTTGCAAAAATGTGACATTTAGGGGGAAACACACATTTTAGTGAAAAAAAATATATATTTTTTACATATGCAAAAATCGTGAAACCCTTGTGGGGTATTAAGGCTCACTTAATTCCTTGTTACGTTCCTCAAGGGGTCTAGTTTCCAAAACGGTATGCCGTGTGGGGCTTTTTTGCTGTTCTGGCACCATAGGAGCTTCCTAAATGCAACATTCCCCCCAAAAACCATTTCAGAAAAACATTTTCTCCAAAATCCCCTTGTTGCTCCTTCGCTTCTGAGCCCTCTACTGCGCCCACCGAACAATTTACATAGACATATTAGGTATGTGCATACTCGAGAGAAATTGGGCTACAAATATAAGTATACATTTTCTCCTTTTACCCTTTGTAAAAATTCTAAAATTGGGTCTACATGAACATGCGAGTGTAAAAAATGAAGATTGTGAATTTTCTCCTTCACTTTGCTGCTATTCCTGTGAAACACCTAAAGGGTTAAAATGCTGACTGAATGTCATTTTGAATACTTTGGGGGGGGGTGCAGTTTTTATAATGGGGTAACTTTTTAGTGATACCACATTTGCATATATAAAACTTTTAGATCATTTTGAATAATTTTTTTTTAAATAAAATGTGACAAAAAAGAAGCATTTTTGGAGGACTATTTTTATTTTTTTACGTTTGTGCCGTTCATCGCAAAGGATCATTAACATTATATTTTGATAGATCGAACATTTACGCACGCAGCGATACCAAATATGTTTATAAAAAAAATTACGCTTTTTGGGGGTAAAATGGGGAAAAACTGACAATTTTCATTTTTATTGGGGAGGGGATTTTTCACTTATTTTTTACTTTTTATTTTAACATTTTTCAACTTTTTTTTTACACTTTTTATGTCCCCATAGGGGACTATCTATAGCAATCATTTGAGGGGTTAATGGCAGACATCCGCGTGATCGCGGATGTTGGACATTACCGGCGGGTCCCCGGCTGCTGATAGCAGCCGGAACCTGCCGTGTAAGACACGAGCACCGCTCCGATGCTCGCGGTCATACACAGGATGTAAATGTACGTCCTGGTGCACAAAGTACCTCCAAGCCAGGATGTACATTTACGTCCCTGGTCGTTAAGGGGTTAAAAGATGAATTTTAAAATTGAAATTGAAGATTTAAGGTAGCTAGTGCTACCATAAAATATTTTTAGGCAATGTCCTAGGCCCAGAAGAATCAGTAAACCATATAGTGTCTGAATGGCATAGCCTGGGGTGGCGGCAGCATGAGTAGACAATAGGGCTTTACAATCCCTAAAATTAAAAGATGAATTTTAAAATTGAAATTGAAGATTTATGGTAGCTAGTGCTACCATTAAATATTTTTAGGTAATGTCCTAGGCCCAGCTGCATCAGTAAACCATATAGTGGCTGAATGGCATAGCCTGGAGCTGGCGGCAGCATGAGTAGACACTAGGGCTTCACAATACCTAAGATTAAAAGATGAATTTTAAAATTGAAATTGAAGATTTATGGTAGCTAGTGCTACCATAAAATATTTTTAGGTTATGTCCTAGGCCCAGTTGCATCAGTAAACCATATAGTCGCTGAATGGCACAGCCTGGAGTTGGCTGAAGCATGAGGATACCATATAGTGGCTGAATGGCACAGCCTGGAGTTTGTGGCAGCATGAGGAGACTGAAGAATGAGGAGACCATATAGTGGCTGAATGGCACAGCCTGGAGTTTGTGGCAGCATGAAGAGACCATATAGTGTCTGAATGGTACAGCCTGAACGTGGCTGAAGCATGAGGATACCATTTAGTGGCTGAATGGCACAGCCTAGAGTTTGTGGCAGCATGAGGAGACCATATAGTGTATTAATGGCACAGCCTGGAGTTGGCTGAAGCATGAGGAGACCATATTTTCTTTTGGCTGTCCTTTCACAGTAGGTAGGCCCTTGACAGATTAACAGGTACAACATAGTACACTACTTAGATGTAGGTATGTGGTATGCCCTTATGAGGGCAGGAAAATGTGCTACAGTATGCTTAAAAAAAGGTATTTTAGTACCGTTGATTACTTTTCCCTTGCCTTTCACAGTATCTAGGCCCTTGAGAGTTTACCAGGTACAAAATAGTACACTACTTAGATGTAGGTATGTGGTATGCACTTATGAGGGCAGAAAAATGCACTACTGTATGCTTCAAGAATTATTTGAGTACAACACCAGCCGGTGATTACTTTTGGCTGTCCTTTCACAGTATGTAGGCCATTGACAGATTATTAGGTACAAAATAGTATACCACTTAGGTGTGGGTATGTGGTATGCACTTATGAGGGCAGAAAATGCTCTACAGTATGCTTAAAAATGTATTGGACTAAAACACCAGCCGGTGATTACTTTTGGCTGTTCTTTCACAGTATGTAGGCCATTGACAGATTAACAGGTACAAAATAGTACACCACTTAGATGTAGGTATGTGGTATGCACTTATGAGAGCAGAAAAATGCGCCACTGCATGCTTAAAAAAATTGCCCACAACACCAGCAGTACACAACAGTGCTGCAGTACACAGTCACTGTGTACTAAAACCAAAATTACTAAAAGACTCTATCTCAAATACTACTAGGAATTGACTGCTGGGTATGGATTAAACCATCTACAGACTAGTATAACCCGCAGACCAGTTGTTGTGGAACAAAGACATAGAAGCATCTGGAAAGACAAGAAGAAAACAAACAATACAGGCAAACCCCACACACCGATCGACAAACCAGACTCCACAGCCAGTGCAGACAGGGGACTCAGCCTCCGGCGCCAGCTGTCGAAACTGGTCCCACTGCAACCGAGTGTCAGCGAAACCCCAGGCACATGCAAAGCAACTAGATGTGAGCTTAGCTCCAAACTCCGAAGCACTAGAGGGCAAAGTAAACTAACCACAGGCGTGGAGCTTGCCGTCTGACTGTTAATGGCCTGAACCACCCCCATGTTATTGCAATGGAATCAAATCTTCAGATTGCAGAACAAATCCCCCCACACTTCCACGGCCACCACAATCGTTAAAGCAGAGCTTGATTGAGCAGAGCTAGATTCCCAGTAAGCCCCTATTCCCTGCCAAGCCGTCGGCCACTGCCCCACACCACCGACCCTACAAATACGCCCCAAACCCACAGCCACCAGCAGCATCTGTGAACAGCTCCAAGTCGCTACTGGAGACCGGCAGCTCCATCACCACCAACTATCTGTTTAACCGGCCCAGAAAATCCATCCAGACGCCTAAGTCAGCATGCAACCTCGCTGTCAACCTAACATAGTGAGTCGGCCTGGCAACATCCGCAGTAGCTGCAGAAAGGCAACGGCAAAAAACCCTCCCCATGGGCATGATCCCACAAGCTAAATTGAGACGGCCCAGCAGAGACTGAACCTCCATGAACTGCAACTTGTGTGCCCGACTTGCCCGCGCCATAGCTTCCTGCAGCTCCCCCAGCTTGTCCTCGGGTAACTTAACCAACGTGACCGGCCCTTCCGTTTTCTCTGGCGCCAACGGGACTCTGAACCAATGTGACACGCGCTCCATCACTTGCAGCAAAAGAACACAGAACCAGGACCCCGCTGGGCCCAAAAACAAGATATTATCATGGTAGTGCAACATAGAGTCCACTTGAGACTCCCGACGCACAACCCACTTCAAAAAGGTACAGAACTGTTCAAAAAACGTGCACAAAATGGAGCACCCCATCGGCAGACAGAAGTCCACACAAAAACGATCCCCCAAACAACAACCCAACAACAAAGGATGAACTCGATGTCCGTCTTCACCAAAAGAGCCCCCCTCCCGTAATGCCGCACCCACACCAGTGCAGAGTCAAAAGAAGTATAAGACACCGTACAGAGGGCCGGATCAATGCCTCATTCACCGCCCCCGCCCCCCAGGATGCGAGAGGTGGTAAATAAGGCAAAACTTATTGGGCTCCTTCTTGGGAACCAACCCCAAAGGAGAAACCTGCAACACCGGAAACGGCAGAAAATCAAATGGCCCAGCCATCCTGCCCAACTTCTCTTCCATCACTGTCGGCCGAGTCAATGCTGAAACCAAATTGCGCACCACCCGCCTGAAGGCGCCCCCCCCCCGAACATGAAATACGAAACCCCTCCAAAAAAACAAGCCACAACACATCCAGAGCTGCCCTTTTTGGGGACAGGGTGCGGAAAGGCTCCATCCTTTCCACCCAAACCGGCGTCGCCCCTCTTCTGGCCAACCTCTCCAGTCCTACCCTTCCTCCGATGGAAGCAGCGGGACAGCCCATGTTGGCCCCCTCCCCCCACAACCAGAGCACTCGTATTTGAAACTACACTCCGCTCCAAACTTGCAGCCCTGCCGACCGCCAACCCCGGAACCTCTGGCGCCATCACGAAAGGGCTGCAGGCGCCCACCCCCCCGAGGAGCCACCATGAGCCACATCCACAGCCCTATGCCCTTGTGATCCCAACGCAACCTAGGGCGCACCGCCATCCGCTGGTGGAATTGTTTGTTGTACCGCAGCCATACCATCACCCTATAAACCCGGTATGCCTCTCTCACTGCATCCATATAGCAGAGCAGTGCTCCGGTGACTTCTCCCCCACCACACTGGCCAAGATCGTGAATGCCTGAAGCCAATTTGGGAAAGTCCGCGGTATCAATTGATACCAGCGGCGTTCTTTCTCCTCCAGCTTCCCCATCCGCTTACCCTCATCCGCCCGATCCTTGTCCAAATAAAATTTCTCAAGAGGCAGCAAGAAAAAGGAAAAAAAATGTCCACATACTCCCTCTTCCATATCTTTTCCCGGACCTCCGATTTGAGGTGTGCCCCCAAAGGACCCTCAAAGCAAACATATACGTCACCCTGTGCGGCATCTGCCAGGCTCCTCCTGCCGCCCGAGGGCCGCACCAGCTCCATGCCGGCCCCTCGGCACCAACACAGCCACAGCATCAGCAGACGGCGCCCCGGACCTCAACCCTCCTGACCTGCCGGAGTGGCCAGCAGAGGGGGGCTGGGGAAGCCCCAGAAGGACTCCACTGCCGGCGCCGGGAGCGTGGGGAAGACTCGGGCGACAAGCGCTCCAACGTCTTAGCTGGCCACTTAGCTGACTGTGATCCCTCTCCCTGCCCCCAGCCTTTTAACCCCCACTAAACCCCTCCCTAACACTTGTCTAACACCCTAGCTTAACCCTTCCCATACCCGCACAATCACCCTGTCATGTGCCCCTCCAGTCCTATGCTATCCCCGTCAAGGCTTCCTGCCTTCCTCCAAAGTTGGAAGCATACCAACGATCACCCTCTACAGGTTCTAGGTTCCAATTTTAGGCTGACTTCTCCCTTTAAGTCCCAGAAGTCTCTTTAGATCAAAACATTTTTATGCCGACCATACACTTCTACAGTCTTTATCACTTTAGCAGCAGTCCAGAAGAACACTAAGAGCCGCCATTATCCATGGTCATGCATTGGCAACTCCACCCAAAAATGGTCACTTTACTAGCTTACTTACTGCTCCATGACAAGCAGGCCTCTCTTAGTAAAGCAATTGAACTGCTCTTTTCACTTCTCAGCACAGGCAACCCTCTTACACAGCCTTACAGAGGTCTTTGTAACCTTTCAGTTCAGCAGTGCTTCAGAAACTCACAGTCCCCCTTCCTCTCTTGCAGAACATATACTTGTGTCCTGATGCAAAGAAGACTCCTGATTTTGTAGCCTACCATCAAGTAGATCCTGCATCAATGCAAGCTTAACAAGTATACAGTATATACTGTACATCTTATACATTAATATACAGATAAATGCCAAGGCAAAGCAAATAAAAGTATCACAATTTAAATTAACAGGAAACTATTTACAAAGGTACCGTTACCTCAAGGGAGAATATGTAGTTCTTCCTCCATACAAGCATTGTACTGACATAAGGGCCACATTCTGGTAGAGAAAAAAGAGACACAAGCCTTATTTTGAGACGTAACCGTGTTGGCCACCAATTAATTGGGGAGAAAATACAGTAGTAATCCAGCGCAGCAGGAATTAGTAGCTAATTCAACCTTCTTAATTCTATATAGAAATTAAAGCATATCCAACACGAACACAGTGACAACCTAATCTGACATGTGTTGCATCATTAGTGTTAATCATCGCACTAAGACTAGCCCTACGACTAAGGATAATGATTTGAAACATTTCAGACTCAGTTGTCACTATTTTCATGTTGGATATGCTTTTAATTTTGAAAATAATAAAAAAAATTGTTGCTGTTAATTCCTGCCATACTGGATTAAACTTTTCTCCATTCATGAATTTTTAAATACACCATTTTCTTATGACCTGTATATGTAACAGAGGATAGCATACAAGGGGAGCTAAAAAGTGGGTATGTATATCAACCTGTTATTAGAACATTTCAGTAAAGAGGCTGCTTGAATAATTAATTTTATATTTAAAAGCATGTGATGAAAAAAACATATACTAGCCGTCAGTGCTGTTTTGCTGGTGCCAATGCTTTTTCAGCCAATAACTGGCTTTGGCGGGTCACTAGAATGGCCAGTGGTTGACTAGAGTTGTTGCCCAGTCACTTATAATTGATAATGTAGTGCAGAAGTATAGGCAAACCCAAGTGCTTCAATGTATACCAGGAGCTGTCTTATTCACTTACAGTATATATGCTGTACCTGAGGAAGAAGCTGGATTGTCTTTGAAACACGTTGTACTTTTTAAATAAACCACAAGTTTCATCTTTATCTGATCTGTATGCATTTAGTGAATTTTTCTGGGGTGGCGGTCTAATATCCTCGAGGATATTGAAGTGTTGGTAGTTACTGAATTTATATAGGTTGGGCAGGGAACTACTCCGTGTGCTGCAGTAATGTGCTCCCCGGAGAATATGGCAAAACATACAAAAGCAATTGTGCAACTAATTCTTTAAATAATAATGAATACATTAATAAATAATGAGCATTTATATGTTGCTCTAGAAGCCTCATTGGATAATGTAAAATATGTTGATGTTTTATAAATAAAGATTATTATTTTATTGCATGTATGCAGATTTTCTTCCCTAGGTCAATGCTTCTAGGGGGTAACCTATGGTAATTATTGGAGCATGGTCTACAGAACTCTTATGACATTGGAGGAATGTGGAGGTACAGTGGCAGCCTCATGTCTCTCTGTGATAATATGTAGCTGTAATGTAGTCCTTTGCATGAGCCCTTAGAGAAACATTATCTGTTTCATCTGACAGTCTATTTTCTTTGCAAAATGTCTGAGCTAGAGCCAATTTTATACTTTTCAGTCACTCATAGATTACTCAGCATAATAAACCCAACAGACTGGAAGAACAGAGATGACTAAACCCTACCCTTACCATTCGAATGAAAACAATTGAGTAGAACATATTCCCAATTAATAGGGGTCACTCCTTCATGATCGGTCCAGATGCTGCTTGCAATGGATATAATTAATAATTCCCTGTTTTTTTTCTTTTGTTCCATTTTGATCAGCATCTATTTCCTAGCAGCTTGATTCCAAGTCACTGAATGTACATGAATCCATTACCATAATTTGGTTAGCTTTGCTGTGTTATACATAATTGTTTTATATGTGGATAAGTCGTTTGCTTGTATGCTTAACATCTGTATGACTGTGGTATGTAGCATCTAATTAACAGGAGCTAAAAGCTATTAAATGGCATAATTACCTGCAGTTATTGTCATGCAAAATCCATTGAAATGCTAATTGCCTTCCATTTGACACATATTGGCCTGCCTCCATCTTTGTCAGATACTTTGTGCTCTTAATGAATTACTTTAGGCTCTGCTGTGTTAATAAGTCTTAATCGGAGTAAAAAAAAAAAAAAAAACATGGTCAAGATTCCATTTCGGCCAGGACAAATTTCGATTAATTACACCTTTAACCACTTTCCGTACTGGTACATAAGCAACAAAAATGGTACCTATATTGTCTACACTCCATTGACTATGTGCCATCTTGATCAGAGGTGCTTATTTTTTCTGTATAAGCTAATATCAAGTCTTGGAAATTGGTTAACTTGTTTTCTTACGTTTTCCTTTTTGTTTTACATGCTCCTGCATGTATTAAATTAATTAAGCAATTACATCCCTCCACTTCTGAGCCTCTAATTTACCCGACATTGGCCTATTAACTTAATTATGTACTGTAAATAGAAATGGATTTAGTTTATCCGAAAAGAGAGTTGAATTCATTCACATCTACATAGTCCAATGAATACTAAATCTAAAGTACTTTCAAAAATATTTTCTCTCACTTTCTTCAAATGGTCACTGACATTTAGAACAGCTCCAATTCATATGGGATTCCACATATTTGTAAATCACTTGCTTTACCAAAAGGACTCCTAAAACCAGAAGCCCTAAGGCTGGAATTCTACTGAGGATTTTCTAGCAGAAATTCTGTAAAAAACGACCAATTTTGCCGCACTGCGTTTTTTCAGCAAAAAAAAAACGCTGCGTCCAGTTGTTAGCTGCAAGTCAATAGTAAACTGCAAAATGCCAGATCCACTTGGCGTTTTTTTTTTAATCCTTTTGGTTTTTTTCAGCTATTTTGGGCTCAGAGGCTGGTTTTCCAAAACACCCTACAAAACCTAGTTTGGCGTTTTTTACACAGAAATTGTGGTGTTTTCCTCCCATAGAAGTCTATGGGAGAGCAAAAACGCCAAGCAAAACGCCATGTTGGTTTTAACTTTGGCATTTTTGCCAGCGGTTTTTATTTTTTTTTGGACTTTGGAAAAAAGTGATGAAGATACCTTTTTTTTTTAATGAAAATTTTGTAGGGTACCATTAGAAAAAATAATAATAAAAAGGATACAGTAGTGATGGAAAAAATTTTATTTAACAAAATTTTTCTTTTTTAACTAAATTTTTATAAATTTTTAAACAGAGATCAATTTATGTGTGCGGGCAGGGCAAAAAAAATGAAGTCGACAATAATAAAAATCTAGTGTGTGTGTGTTTTTCACTTTTTTTAAAAACATTTTTTAGGTAGTACTACTACTCACAGCATGGAACACACTGCTCCATGATAGGAGTAGTAGTACCGTTACTAATTAATAGATCGCCCGGGTCCGTTAAGATCCTTCTGTATCATTTATGGATGCGGCCGGCCGCTCTTCTATGGTCCCCTGTCCTGCCTTATGTGTGCACCTATTCATATTTCCCGCAGAGAGCTGTGATGGACCAGATGGTTCCAGCCAATCACAACTCTCTGTGGGAAATATGAATAGGTGTACATATACATCAGTGCAGGGGACCATAGAAGAGCGGCCGTCCCCATCTATACTTTATACAGGAGGATCACAGCGGGTGTCAGGAGTGACACTCGCTGCGATCTGTCTATTAATGCAGGTACTACAACTCCCAGCATGGAGCAGAGTGTGCTCCTTGATGGGAGTAGTAGTACCCGTAGTTAAGGACAGATCACAGCGGGTATCACTCCTGACATCCGCTGTGATCATCCTTTCTATTGCTCCGCATTTCTGCACTATAATCCGGCCAGTGATATGAATAGAACATCACTCATTCATATTTCCCGCTGAAAGCGGTGATTGGCTGCAACCATCCGGTCAATCCCCACTCTGGGCAGAAAATATGAATAAGTGACTTTCTATTCACATCACTGGCCGAACGGAGTACAGAGCGTAGATGCGAGCGCTGTATAGAGCTACTCCGCATCTCTGCTATATTATGGACGATCGCATCGGGTGTCAGTAGTAACACCCGGGGCGATCTTTCCATTAGTACAGGTACTACTACTCCCATCATGGAACAGTCTGTTCCATGCTGGGAGTAGTAGTACCACCTAAAATGTTAAAAATTTAGAAAAAAAGTGAAACACACACACTTTATTAAAAATTTATTACAATTTTGTTACAAAAAATAAAAATTTCATTAAATACATTTTTTACATCCCTGCTGCATCATTTTTTTTTCTTTTTTTGGTACCCAACAAATTAGGAAACAATCTCCAGAGGGGCCAAAAAAGACAAATTCCACACAAAGGTAAAAATGTCAGAAAAAACGCCAAAACGCAGGGAAAAACAGTGACCGTTTTTCTGGCATTTTTTCTGGCGTTTATAAGTCTAAAAAAACTCAGCTTACAAAAACCTCAGTGGAATCCTAGCCTAAATCTTTGCCACAAGGTGCCTCACTTTCTTGCAATAAGCTGTCCACTGTCTGTTGTTAGAATTCCATCTTTAGCAGCAGAGAGACCAGAAAAGAACATAGTGGAAAATGGGGTCTAGCTACTGCTATGTGGAAGAGAAGGAGAGCGAAAACCTGCTTGTGTGAATGCAAACTGACCCTGTCTGTCTCCTACAGAGAGTCCACACTGTGCCTAAAAGGGTAAATCAAGGCTTCACACTTATCTCTGATCACCCAAAAAGTTCTGGGCAACTTTGTGTAAATACTTCTTTCCTTACTCCATACACAGAGCTGCCTCCTGAATGGAATCCCTCTCCCTCCTTCCTTCATTCATTATTATGAGCATTTCAATAATTGTTCTAAACAGAGTGCTCTTCCTTGCTGTAATGCTGTTGCTGTTGTCCTTTCTCCTCACATGCCACCTTGCAAAACAAGTGTATCAATAACCCCTCCCCCACATATCATCTATACTTGTGAACTATAAATGATCTACCCAGCACAGTGCCAGCTTGTTCAGTTTAGTGCACCTTTTCCAGCACTTTGTCATGGCATAACAGAGATGAGTAGTTACTGTTCTGTGATTGGCTAAAGGAGTAAAGAAAATGAAGTCCATGCGAGTACTGCTTTCAAACAGTCCAGCTCTTGAAATTAAGAGAATGAATAACATCTAAGCACCATGGAGGGGACTCTCAGTGGCTCAATAACAGCATTAGGAGCACTAAAATCACGGCCTGAAGTGCCTGCAGTCTGTTACAGTGTATGGCGGGGCTTCTTGTTCTGCTATTAGGAAATTCTGAGTAGATAGAACATCAGTCAGTAAAAGGAAACTGTTACGCCGAGCGCTCCGGTCCCCGCTCCTCCCCGGAGCGCTCGCAACATTCTCGCAATTGCAGCGCCCCGGTCAGACCTGCTGACCGATTGCGCTGCGATACCTCTCCCAGCCGGGATGCGATTCGCTATGCGGCAGGCGCCCGCTCGCGATGCGCATCCCGGCTCCCGTACCTGACTCGCTCTCCGTCGGTCTTGTCCCGGCGCGCGCGGCCCCGCTCCCTAGGGCGCGCGCGCGCCGGGTCTCTGCGATTTAAAGGCCAGTGTGCCGCTGATTGGCGCCTGGTTCTAATTAGTGAATTCACCTGTGCACTTCCCTATATAACCTCACTTCCCCTTCCCTTCCTTGCCGGATCTTGTTGCCATCGTGCCAGTGAAAGCGTTTCCCAGTGTGTTCCTAGCCTGTGTTCCAGACCTCCTGCCGTTGCCCCTGACTACGATCCTTGCTGCCTGCCCCGACCTTCTGCTACGTCCGACCTTGCTCTTGTCTACTCCCTTGTACCGCGCCTATCTTCAGCAGTCAGAGAGGTTGAGCCGTTGCTAGTGGATACGACCTGGTTGCTACCGCCGCTGCAAGACCATCCCGCTTTGCGGCGGGCTCTGGTGAAAACCAGTAGCAGCTTAGAACCGGTCCACTAGCACGGTCCACGCCAATCCCTCTCTGGCACAGAGGATCCACCTCCTGCCAGCCGAATCGTGACAGAAACATTGATATGAAGGCAGTATGCATCATGGGTAGCAGGAGTGTTGGTAGACGCTGAAGATACCTGGGGCCACAGGAAACAAGAGGGGAGGATTAAGGAGACATGAGACAAGTGCAAAACTTTTAAGTTTCCCTGTGCTTGGGCTGCAAAAAAAAAAAAAAAAAAAAAACTTTAACTCACCTTCCTAAGTTCCCCCGTTATACCGGTATCGGCATCCCATTCCTCCGGCGTTGCTTGGCTCCTTGCTTCTTAGGCTTGAAATGTCACACTGCAGTCAGCGTTTCGCCAGCAGCAACGATGTCCCGCCTCTGCCAAAAATAGGCTGAGCGCACTGTCATGTAAGGAGCCTATCATGCCTATCACCGCCGATGTGGGACATACGCTGACCGCAGTGTGATGTTCTGAGCCTAAGAAGCAGGGAGCAAAGCAGTCTCGGAGGAATGGGACGTTGATATCGGCACAACGGGGGGAGCTTAGGAAGGTGAGTTAAAGATTTTTTTTATTTTTTTTATTTGCAGCCCGGGCACAGGCATACTTAAAAGTTTTGTGCCGCATTTCTCCTTTAAATGTGGTGATTGCTGATGCCAAGACACCCTGGGAACTGGGCAAGAAAATCCTATGCATGTGCCCTTTCCCCAGGTGCTAGCAACACCAATGCTGGTCAGGCTGTCTGTATCAAATGCAGTTATGTAAAAATATGCATTTACAATTAAGCTTCAGCAGTTAACACAGGCTGTAGCTGTAGCTATGGATAAAGCCATGGATTAATATTCCCGGGCGCCAACTAATTGATTTTATAACATAAGCTACTCCAAAAGTTAAATGCACTTCTCACAAGAAGAAAGAATGAAGGGATTCACAGAGCTTTTATAACATCTTCCGATTATATCATCTTCCGATTACTCTGAGTTCTCTGCATTAAAACCTAAGGAAAGACTCAAAGTTGGCACACAGTTGTAAAGCATCACGCAGCTCACAGCATAAAGAAACTCTCCAGATGGGCTTAAATGTTAATGGAACTGTGTAAAGCAGCACCTGGTAACTGGAGATGCCTGCTGTAAGTACATGAAGGCAATGGAACCCTTCCCAAATAGTTGCCTAAAATGTGTCTTGTGCCTTCGTTTTTCTGTGTTTTTAAATACGTATGCAAATAATAGTGCCCTTTATATTACAAATTTACACAATTACATTATACAGTATACACAAACTCATATACATCTTTATGGGGACATTTAGGGAGAATTAGGTGTGTTTACAACATGCTGTCCTGTCATTGGCACAGACAGAGAAGCAGACAGGTGATGAATGCAGTAGGTGGTGCAACCTCATGGATTGTGCAATGGTCTGCTGTGAAATTAGATGTTCTGTGGCAGCTCTGGATGGGAAACTGGCAGGAGTGCTGTGGAAAGGGAGTAGGCAGGATGGGAGGACTGTGATAAAAAGCTGAGGGAAAGCAATGCATTCTGGGAATTGTAGTACTAAGAAACTGCTCAAACAGGAAGGACAACCAGGAAGTACAGGACTAAGACCCCAAAACAAATGGATTTTTGTGGTTTTAGAACAGTGACAGACAAGTAAGCAATGCTATTTGCTACTGCAGCATTTTTTTTTTTATTTCACCTAATGTTGGAATACCCCTTTAAAGAAATGACAAAAGCACAGGAAGGTGCCTCAAATTTTTGCATGAAAATTAAATTGGGGCTTTATATGTAAATTATATATTATCCAATAATCACAAAGCCTTCAACCTAATCTAATAATCTTAATCTAATACTTAAACTTTTTTTGTGGATTTTTGGGGGAGGTCATTTTGAACTATCATGTTGACAGGCAGCGATTAAAAACGCTTATTCCACCCATCAGAGATTCCATATCCTTTAAATAAAGGTTTACAAACATTTTGTTATCTGAGAATGAAACATACAAGTTCCAAATACAGTTTTGTAGTGTAGGATCACATGTTACAATTACGAGCATATTTTATAACTGGAGGGAATTGCATAGACAATTGAGTGGCCTTGGGTTAAAGGGGTTATGCACCATAAGGTGATTTTAATACGTACCTGGCAGACAGTAATGGACATGCTTAGGAAGGATCTGTGCTTGCCTTGGGGCTAAATGGCTATGTTGTGAGATTACCATAACACTGTGGCTATTTTTTTGTGAACTGGTATTTCCTTTTTGAGTTTTCTTCTTTGCCTACAAATCCCATAATTCCATTTTCCTCCCTCCCACACATCCGCCACTCCACCCATTGAAACATAAATGAGCTCCATGCATTCAAAAGACCTGTGGTTTTCAATCGGGGTGCCTACAGCTGTTGCATTAGTTGCAGATTGATCTCTCTCTCTCTCTCTCTCACCAAGTGATCGCTCCACCCATTGAAGCAGACAGGTTCCCTGTCATCAGCTGACTAGTGAGTCAGGTCTCGGCCGCATTGCAACCTGGGAAAAATCTGAGACAACAGTCATTTTGTATGCTGGTAAAATAAATATTGGAGTGAAAATCACAGAAGAATTGTGAGAAAACAATCACACACAGGTACAGACACTATATTATGAACTACACTAACTTTACAGCCCCTGTAGCATAGTCAAGGAAAAAAAAATCCTGGAATACCCCTTTAAGTTATTGCAACGGGGTGGCTCAGTATTTATTGGGAGGTGTTTTAGAAAAGCGGGCGGTAGCGCCTTGGGATAAAAGAATGCCCCCAGTGCAGCAAATGACCTAATTTGTATATTAAGAAACTGACATAACAGATAAATGATGCACTAGAATGGCACATTAAATTTACTATAATGCTTATAGTAATGGACCCAATTAGCCTCTATCATCAGGTTATAATATCCTAACCTGATGACAGATTACCTTTTAAAGGGTTTTTCTATCTTCTTTTTAGACTTATAGGGGTTGTCCAGCGAAATAAACAGCCTGTGAATGACGTCACAGAGTATAATAAGTCAACTTACTCGCTATAGGCTGCGGACATTCTTTTCCCCACTACACAGCGACAGTATCTGCATCTTGTACTGCTGATCCATGTGTCTGACTTGAGCTTGATATCCTGACGCTGCTTTTGCCTCATCCCTTTCCCTCTGCTTGATTCTCCTGTGTATAACCTGGACTGACGCCCATGCCTATGTCTGCTAATCAAACCTGATCCACCTGGCGGCATCTGAGCTGCTATTCTAACAGTTACAGCTCAGTTTAAACACTGTTCTAATACCATCTACAGCGTCAGCTCGCCCTACCTGCTTGTATTCTTGGTGCTCAGCTCTGGGGCATTCTGGCCTGCTTGGCCAAATGACACTCACCCAGGACTACTATTGCATTAGCGACCTGGTGTATCCCCTGCAGCTGGAGTCCAGGTTCTGCATCCTGGATGAGGATAAAGAGATAAAACCAGGAAAACACTTAGACTCTGCTCCCAAGTTTGGCCCAAAGCAAATCGGTAAGTGGCACAGCGGGTCCACACCAGTTGGGACATTACACTTATCTAATAATAGTCACAAATCTAATAAGCACTAATACCAGCAAACCCATTCACATCACTTGTCTTGTCCCTTGCTGACAGGAGGGGAGAGGGGAGGAGAGATGGAGCAGACTTCTTCCAGAGCCTGTGACGTGACATCACAGCTTACAAGAGAAAAAGCACATCTGATATGGAAAATCTCTGCCAAATTGCTAATAACATTGAATCAGCTAAGTTGTTTTATTATACTTTTTAAAACCATACACAGGTTGTTTATTTTTCCGGACAACAATATGAGTAATTAGCACGTCAGCTATTTTCTCCAGGAGTAGCTTACATATAAACATTATAGGGTATAATGTCCTCCCACTGCAAAAAGGATTCTGCATCTATACCCATTCTACTGAAAAGAGCTATCAATACTTTTGAGAAGGAAAAGCTTTAGGCTAACTTTGGAATCCTAAATAATATTTTTGGCTGAAGACTACAGAGCTGTAAATGTATTATAATTTTAAAGGGTTTTAAAGCAGGTCTCTCAGACGTGCATAATACAGTAATTCCGCCTTGTTCACATTTAAATCTATGGCTGTATAACCTGTTCACATTTAAATATGGCTTTATAACCTGTACTACAATCTGATCTCCTAGTGTTCTAAGTCTGGCTCAGGCAGAACTGTGAGTGATTTGGGTACTTGTGCCACAGTACGGAGAGTACAAATGGTCCCATAAGGCAGCCTTACTAAACTTTTTATGTTATAAACTATAAATTGTTGTCAAATGACTCAGTTTTATGAATGAAGTTATAATAAAGGGAAATTTATTAAAAATATCATAAGTCAGGTCCCCACAGGAACATGAGCCGTGAGTTGGAAACACGGATGAATGTGAGTCACGGGTCGATTTCTTGCAAATGGTATAATGATGAAAATAGAGGAATATCTTCAGCTTGTAAAACGTAAAAAGTTCAACATCATATTAAATATGACTAAAAAAGGAATACATAAAAAAATTAAATGAAATGCTAACGTGTTTCATCCTGTTAACAGCACTCATTCATGGTAAATGCGATAAATAAGAACTGTTGTTAATTTATGGTTTTATATACTCCTTGCTCTACTTTTTTTTTTTATCATGTTTAAGTCAATTTTGGGCTTTTACTATTAAAGGGGTTAATCGACTTATCGTCACACAGGTTCTTAAAGTCCATGGAGGGTTCAATCGCTGGGACCACTACTGCAGCAAACAACGAGAGTCCCTGTTCTCTGATTTAGCCCCATTAGCAATAAATGGTGCTGTTAAAAACATATATTTCCGATAATCCATTTGAGTTTCATTCTAGCAACAGTGAGGGCCCCAGTGGGCGACCCCCACCTAACCTATTCTTACAACCTATCTCTTTGACTTACTATATAAATTAAAAGGGAATGTTCAGGGGCAACCTCAGTAACTGAAAAACCGAATTGTGGAAAAGCAGCAAAATGATTCTTACACTTTTCACGTTTTAATACGTAGCTTTCGTTATGCATTATGCCCTGGAATATAAATAACATAAATTCAGTAAGAAGAAAACGATATACCTGTACTTCAATACTGAATAGTGAATAGTATTTATTAAATATAATGCAGCTTCCCCCCCCCCCCCCCTCCCCCAGCTCTTTTCTCTATGGCGCTGACATTGCTGTTGATATTCAGATTTTGTTTTCTTGTAATTGTATTAACATATTTGCAGATTTTTTTCTTATTCTATTGTGCGGGGAAGAAAAGGGAAACAATGTTGTTACTCAGACTCCAATAAGCTAGAACTTATGACTGGCTGGAAGGGAACATATTTCATTTTGTTCTAAAGCAGCCTTTGTGATAAATGTTTGCGCGCGCGGGAGGGCTTTGTCTCGGGCTTCCCTAATTAACACCTCATTATCTGGAAAAAAGCTGAGGCATAAATATCATAAACAACAAAAACAATGTTGTGACTCTGATGGGTTTACAAACATTAGCCTATAATGGTGTAATATGATATCGTTTATGAAGAAATCTAACTAAATTTCTTATCTTTAGAACCAAGGATTGGAGATTGTTTAGCACCAAGGGCTGGAAAATGTCTGCCGTATCTGACAGAAGAAGGGCATCATGCTTATTTTATGTCTTCTAACCCTATGTAATCCTTGCTGACTGTGTTTGGAAAAAAGTTCTGTCTTAATTCCCTACCTGGGTCTCCCCAGCCAGGGGAGTAAGTTGAATGGGTGAAGAGGTGAAGAGGCCCCAAAGATCTTTCTGCCCCGTAAGAAATGTCCTATTGTTAATCACTAGGTCATGCAGATGTCTTTTTTATGTGTTTAGCTACTGTATTTGGCTCACAAATCCCTTTGTTCTGCTGCTTCCTCATTCAGACATCCACTGCTCAGAAAGGGGCATGTGAAAGGCAGGCTCCCTCCCTAAGTCTGGGACTTTTCATCCTATCACTACAGATTGCTCTGTAACCTCCTCCTTTTTGTTTTCATGCTACAGTCTGATAGACAGGACAGAAGTGTGCACAGAGGAGTGCTAGACCCACCCTCACTTACTGGACTTTGTCCCGGCCTGTGCTTCAGATGGGACAAAGATGATGCTGCAGCCAGAGAGGATTATGTTCTAAAAGGGACCCTATTTCTTAAATAGCCATGATTTCTATAACAAGGAGATAACATTTTCTTATGAAGTATATTAGGTATATATGAGGTTAATGTTTTGCCAAGATGTACAACATATAAAAAGTTTTTGAATCTGACAGGGCCCATTTAAGACTGGAACATTTGTTACCTTATGTTTTATGGAATCTTATATGGATGAAGTGAATAAAATCTAGACTCCTAATCCCTGTATTTGCATTCTACCAAGCAGTACTACAACTTTCCGGCAGACATACTGTATATAGCTTGCCACAATTTCCTCAGTGCTTTGTGAAAGTAATGTGGGCCCAGCCTTAGCTTGAGAAGGTATTGTTTAGATGAGAACCATCCAATACTAATACATCTTATTTTTGCTTGATACTAAAACTCCAAGCTATGATTTACATTGAGACATTACATTCAGATTTCTGCTCATTACTCCTAACAACATATAGAAAATCATACTGTTTAATGAGTCAGTGTGAGCTGAAGGCTTGTCATCATAGCCACCAAAGGCCATCGCCTAGAGACGAACATGATCACTTGGGTAATAGCCTCAATCATATGTGTGATTGTGATATGATTGCCATACACTTGTTATGTACCCCATACTGATCAAATCACAGGATCTATGTATACTTCTGTGTACTGTGTCACCTGTATGACAAATATAACCTTTAGGAAACATATATCTATCTAAGTTTTCTCAAATTTTCTATAAAATATCAGCACCTTTATATACAGTTATAAACATCCAGTCAACATCTTTAAATAATTGCTTTTACTGTACATTTTTTCTATCTATCTATCTATCTATCTATCTATCTATCTATCTATCTGATTGTCTGTCTGTTTGTCTTTCTATCTATCTAACAAAGTCCCAATATTAGCAGCACATCAAGTAAAAAGTCCAGGTGTAGATGGGGTGCACGCGCAATGGAGCCTCGGTCGGTGGCTTGAGAAAGCCTGCGTTGTCACGATTCGGCTGGCAGGAGGTGGATCCTCTGTGCCAGAGAGGGATTGGCGTGGACCGTGCTAGTGGACCGGTTCTAAGTTACTACTGGTATTCACCAGAGCCCGCCGCAAAGCGGGATGGTCTTGCAGCGGCGGTAGTAACCAGGTCGTATCCACTAGCAACGGCTCAACCTCTCTGACTGCTGAAGATAGGCGCGGTACAAGGGAGTAGACAAGAGCAAGGTCGGACGTAGCAGAAGGTCGGGGCAGGCAGCAAGGATCGTAGTCAGGGGCAACGGCAGGAGGTCTGGAACACAGGCTAGGAACACACTAGGAAACGCTTTCACTGGCACAATGGCAACAAGATCCGGCGAGGGAGTGCAGGGGAAGTGAGGTATACATAGGGAGTGCACAGGTGAACACACTAATTAGAACAACTGCGTCAATCAGTGGCGCAGTGGCCCTTTAAATCGCAGAGACCCGGCGCGCGCGCGCCCTAGGGAGCGGGGCCGCGCGCGCCGGGACAGGACCGACGGAGAGCGAGTCAGGTACGGGAGCCGGGGTGCGCATCACGAGCGGGCGCCACCCGCATCGCGAATCGCATCCCGGCTGGAGGCGGTATCGCAGCGCACCCGGTCAGTGGATCTGACCGGGGCGCTGCAGTAGCGAGGATGTGGCGAGCGCTCCGGGGAGGAGCGGGGACCCGGAGCGCTCGGCGTAACATGCGTAAGGCTGGTGAAACGTTGTCTGTAATACATCATGGAATAAACTTGTTCCATCAACTCTACCTACGTGGTGTGCTGCATCTATGTCAATATCTATCCATTTATCTATCCATTTATCTAATTTCTATCTATTTATCTCATATCTATCTATCTCATATCTATCTATCTTGAATCTATTTATCTATCTATTTAGAAGAAATGGATGAATCCGCAGCACACAAATCTGTGAAAAAAGTGGAAATTTATTCCATAGTGCAGTGAATATCACATTGCAATGTTTCAACCAGATCTCCTGGTCTTTCTCAAGCTCAGTGAGCTTGAAGAAAAAAAAAAAAAAACAGGAGAGCTGGTTGAAAAGTTGCTATGTGATATTCACTGCACTATGGAATAAATTCCCACTTTTATCACGGATTTGTGTGCTGCGGATTCATGCGGATGCCTATTTAGGCTCTTTGTAGGCCAGAAATAGCCGTTTTTAATAGCAATTCGCTGCAAATAAATTTTTTAAAAATTTGCTCATCTCTAACAGCAGTTCACACTTAAATTATGTATATGGGTTAAAAATTCATTTTCGGGTTGTACATTATGGAAAAGCCCTGGGGCCATGTAAAAACGCAAGGTTTTGTAATAAAGAGTTAGAATTCTGACTTAATTCTTAATTCTGACTTAAGACATTGTTTTGAATTTTCCTTGCTAAATTATGACTTACAACACTATGAAAATCTTTTTCTGAGAGCATTAGCCGTGCTAGACATTTGTGGTGTTGTTTTTTCTAATTTTTTTTTCTTTTTAAAATTTTCCAAAAGCATACATACAAAAAAAAAATAATAAAATTCCAGGACTTCTAGTTCTATATAAACTACCCACGATATTCCACACATAAACAAACATATAAACGCCTGTGACTTTTTTTTATCTCACAGGTAAGCAAGGGTTTGGCCATGTTAAAGGAGTGCACCAGTGCAGTGAAACCTATCCCCTATCCAAAGGATAGGGCATAAGTTTTAGACTGCAGGTGGTTTGACCACTGGGAGCCACCACAATCTCATGCATTGCACCCCGAGAGTCCCCAGAAAGGGGGCGTGTCGACCCTTGCATGAAGTGGCTGCCGCCATGCCCCCGACATGTATCTCTATGGGAGAGCTGGAGATACATTGTGTTGGTTTCCAACCCCTGGGACCCCCTTTGGATAGGGGATAAGTTTTACTGCACTAGAGTACTCCTTTAAAATCCAACATGCCCAATCTGTGTTTCACATCTCGACTAGTTCATAAAATTTGATTGTCCATGGATCCAGTTGGAATTCACCAACAATCCCTTAACAAATATGGCTGGATGAAATTAGATGTGAAGGTATGAACCAGGACCTGGAAGAACATGTCAATTTTGTCTAGGTTTTTTTTTATGTATGACCAAACATGTTTTTCTGGTAGATGATGTTGAAAACAGTGGACAATGTTAACTAAAGTGATCATTTGTTGGATGAACTTTGATAAATTACAATCCGTTAAGACGACCGATGGCAGATTGGTATTGACTGCATTGAAGTTGGCTATGTTTACATTTTCCCATAGTCTTTCATCTACCAAAATTCTGAGGGAGAATGTTCCCAGAACATTCTCAGAAAGATTATTGTTTATTTACCCGATGTCATCGATCATGTATGGTCAGTTCAAATGATTGTAACAACCAGCATGGATTTAAACGTGTATAGCTGCTTTGGCAAAGTGATCATTTAAAGGTTCCCATACATACATAATAGATGTGGATCAAGCGTTTATTCGGCACACAGCTATTTTTCCCTATCCTTTTACACACTTACATGTTCGGCTTGGCTGAGTCTTTATGTTTTCTAAATGGAGAGAAGTAGTACGCTTCTGCCAGACTCCTATGGCAGCATCCTCTCTTGCAGAGAACAAAAAGGATTGGGCAGTTGAAACCCCACATGCTTGATCCTTCTCAAGAGAGTTGAGAGGCCTCCACTTACATTTGATCTTCGTCTAGTCCTACCGAAATCAGATTACTTTTCTATAATGTGATATATATTTATATATATATATATATATATATATATATATACAGCAACAGGAGAATACAGCAGCACACTGCTAGCACAAAGATATAGATGAAACATGAGTATATAGATAAAACATGAGTATATAGATAGAACATGAAAAGCTATACAGCTGTAATGCAATAAATGAAGATATGAAACTAAAGGCAAACTAGAGCATTCATTTGTCTGGTTCTAGGGGTGGAATGGGCTCTGTTAGTTTCAGAATGCAGAGTGGTTTCAGAATGCAACTCTTCATCCTCCTGGAAGTTCTTCATGATAGTTGTTCGATACACTGTCATTCATTTAATTTTCCCCTATTGTCAGCTTTTTTTTTTTTGCAGTATACAAGGAAACACTGATAATTAAAACACTGAAAATGTGAAGGCAGAACGTAGAGGTCTTTTTCCGATTCTTCCCTTTCCTAAGCGGTGTCCTTCCCTGTCTCTGCCTTGTTCTGCCCCTTCCCCAGATTGGTGCCTTTCTCAGATTGGGTACCAATCTGAGGAAGGGGCCAATCTGATTAAGGGTATCAACCTGAAATGCGTTATTGTTTATTTTAATAAAAGTTATTTTACCCAAGGATCCATCTGGTTGTTTATGGGATCTCTTGGAAATTGCAGCGCCTACAGAGGAAATGTTCTCTATGTCTAAATTGTTAGTGTGCTGACTGGTGTGCCCTAGTATCCGCTTTGCCTATGGCTTAGCAGCACTCTGGAGACATCATCTTAGTACCCCACTTATGCAGTTTATATGTATATTTATTCCCATTCTCAGCCACTACTTCACAGACTACTTCACCGTCTCTCAAATTGACATGCCATACAAGCATATTAATACTTAACCATAATTATAAATTATGCAAACATAAAAGTTCAATAGTGAAAAGAATATGACTGCGGTTTTATTCATATCTGTGCTCTTTATATATAGTAAGAATTTCTTGCATTTTTGTATCATACAAAGCTCCCTGTGCAATACAAACATTTGCATCTGCTTATTGATACAAGACATACATCAGACCTACTGCTATACAAGCACGATACTGAAAGAATATGCAATGAAATACTATACAGGGAAAATAAAAATCTATTCAAGCAAACCTCCGGCAAAGGAAAAAGATTATTTTCAAATATGCACTTGACTTCTCGTTGTCTTTTTGTCTGGGGAACATTTCCAAAAATACCTTCCTCGAGTATAAACAGTGGTAAACTTTGAAAGGAATGTTGCAAGAGTTTCCTCTGGGGAGGGGTGTTAGAGAACAATGGGGAATATATGATTGAAGAGAACCAAGGCTGAGGCGGTAGATGTCATCGCAGCACATATTACTCTGGCTGTTATGTGTTAGCTATACCTCTAGAATATAACCTTTCTGTATCAGTGACAGCTAACTCCTCAGTCGTAGAGAATAAACCATTGCGGGGAGTATGTAGCCTTTAGACACTGTGGCTTCCAATTAATACAATGAGACTAGTAGAACTGTAATACTAAAGTGACAAATACCATGTTTGTTATGACTATCATCCCATAAGCCTTGTGTATGCACCAGATCTATAATGACAATTCTAATATGCACTGTGCAGAATTCATAGACAGCTGTACATAGATCTCTCTCTAACATTACCTTTTTACTGTCAGTAGTATAATTGAGCCCAGCATATATTCCCCAATCTTTTAATTTATTATTTGTGATATCTGACAGATGCAAGTGTGACTAGCACCATAAGCAATCAACGGGAAATCTTTCAGTTACGTCACTGATAGCAATACAGAATGGATGTCCCTAGACAAATATTGCTCTAAGAAATACTCCAGGCAAGATGTGTACGTCATGTCATGTCTGGTGCAGGACATGATAAAGAACCACCAACAAATGGTCCGTATAATGCTCTACCCCTCAGGCCTTGTACTAGATAGAACACAGTGAATCAGTTTTGATACTGCTCCAGGGGGCAGATGTGTATCTTAAGGATGCAAGGCACCAAAGCAAAATCTGTAACAGGGCCCACAACTATAATGCTTTATTTATAGTATTAGTCTCTTCATATAGGAAAGAGAGACCAAAAGGTCCCCTCAGGCTCCTGGACCTGGTTGTAGTTGCATCCCCTATAGTTATGCTCCTGCCAGCAGGTCGGAGGTGCAGGCCACTATTCATTGTATAGCTTTGAACCCTGTCTGGGTATAATCTATAGACTGTTAATCTGGATTATCTTGATTAATTAATAGAAAACAACCTCAACAATGTAGAACTGCACTTACCACAGGTATATTGTATTAGTGCACAGTTAGGAGACAGGACCTGTTCGCTGGCTGGATGCAGTGGTGACACAGTTGGGTTATGGCCAGGAGGGTACAAAAGATCCCACAAGTTATCCCCATGCTCTATGGGCTGGAGCAAATTAGAGGGGGCTGCACTGATGATGTTGGTAGATTCCCCCAGGACCCTTCCTAAGGTGGTGTCAGATGTGATGGAAGTTGGGGTGCCCTGATGGTGCAATGAGGTGCAGAACCAGACACATGGATTGAAGATGAACAAATTTAGCCTCTCTTAACTTGCATCAGCAAGGCAGGAAAATTTTATTTAGCAATGGTTCCCACATTTTAGCAAAAAATGTATACCGTAAAAGATTACCCCCCCCCCCCCATTCCTTTATTTTCTCAAGCCTCAGTAGGTAATGATAATAGCAGTCCATCTTCTCCAAAAAAGGCGTATTCACACTGGTTGGATCTCAGCTGGTTTCTCATACTTGTCATACTCACTATTTCCTTGGTCTGCAATGTCCAATCTGTGGGGTGCAGGCGACTTGAGATGAAGTACCTATAGCCACCTGGATGACTAGACCTGGCCTTAAGCCCATTAGGTCCTAGAATGCAGTAGAGCTCCTATATAGCTTTTCCTCAATGACTAGATGAATCCTTTTTTCCTCTCTCTCAAATGTAATATTGACTTTAGTAGTGGACAGGATGACCAGGGTATTTCAGCTGTAAACATACACAGTTGGTCTTAAGGCATAGTCTACAGAAGAGGGAATTAGGCTGCTCCTCGGCTCATACCACTTTGCTAGTTAACTGTAGACTGATACGTTCAGACAGGACTTCTTCTCCAGGCGTGATGGAGGCTGAGCTTAAGCAAAGGACCTCCCATTGTTTATGCTTTTCTCCTATGTAGTAATGGCATTGTAGAGTATATAGCTCGCCTGCTTATTTCCCCTTGCTTTCCTGACCCACTGATCAATACCCAAATCGATTAATTTGCTGACAATGTAGTTCCCTAGAGAGAGCAGTACTGCATAGTTTTTTTTAACCGAGAGAATGGGACCAGCAAGGGCTGGTGACAATAGCCACAACCTGCCATGTGTGAAGCAGTCTCAGTCCTTCACATACTTCCTCAGGGCACATCTGTCGTACATGTATGGCAGATGTCACTAAGATGTTGAGTACATAATACATTTTTTGCTGTATACTTACAAACACTGGCCAAACCGAGACCGATAGGACACTTTTTTAGTCTCTATCTTCCAATGGAAGCCTATAGACATGTTTATGACATTGTACGACAGGAGCTTTCCCAATGTACAGGCTATATAAACCCAGCCTGATACAGTGACACAGTATGAAACTGCAGGGACTCCATGTACCACTGTAGAAGCCATGTTCACATGTACATGAGGCCTAAATCAATGACTACATATTGCTTTTCGTATCCAGCAATAACAGTCACTAACTGGTAGTGAGGCCATAACAACTTTTCATAAATTAATGTTATAGTTGTTACCAATGTTTAAATTTGGAATACATGGTAATGCAAGATAATGTATTTTTTATATACAATTCCTATCATTATGAAAGCTAAGAATTCTATAAGAGCATTACAAAGGATTAGAATGTTTTAACTGTGAATTTCAAAAAGAATAAACTAACAATTTAAAACAAAATATGACAAAAAAAAAAGGCAAAGAATAAGCCCAGGCAAAGAGCGGCAGCGGAAGGTGTAAATTGTAGCACAAAGCAGCTCTAATCTTTCACAGAATATGACTTGTTTGATTGCAGTATAAGGAGATAATTCCCAGTTTTGTTACTTTGTGCATTTAATAAAGGGACAGGTGGAGGGTGGTAGGTGTCAGTGGGATGATGAAATTATTGTGTGCGGAAGGAGTGGAAGTCAGTGAATGGAAATATTTCCTGGCTTTCATCTCCCACCATATTTTAGGTAAACTAGCAGAATGATCATATTTCTTAAAACAAAGTTGATGAACTTATACTGTACCTTTGATTTCTCTTAGCCTCTATCCACCCTGCAAAATCTGCATGGATGGATCATCCCCTGAAGAGTGAGGCCAGAAAAACACGTTGGGACAGTTTATAGTTACATAGTTACATAATTAGTTGAAAAAAGACATATGGCCATCAAGTTCAACCAAGGAGGTGAAGGGAAGGAGGATATGATTAATTTTATTTTGTTTTAGGAATGTATCTAACCCTGTTTTGAAGCCCACAGCTATTTCTGCTGTGACCAGATCCTAAGGCAAACTGTTCCATAAATTAACAGTTCCTATGATAAAGAAGGATTGTCACCTCTGAAGACTAAACCTTTTTTCCTCCAGACAGAGCGAGCACCCCCTTGTCTTTTGAGAGTGTTTTACTTGAAACAGTTTTTCACCATATTTTTTGTATGGACCATTAATATGTGGTGTCAGAGGGGGTAATGTGTAATTAACCTTATCGGGATGCCAGGGCATGGTTGACCTATACACCACCTGAGGTAGGCCAGCCTCCCCTGTGCCAGGCACAGGGCAAATAATCACTCCGACGCAAGGTTACGGTTAACTTGCTTGCTTTACTGAGGTTGGAAAGATGGTACAATCCGCTACAGCTCAGATTAACGTGAAGGAGTTGCAGGGGGAACTTAGTGAAGCTTATCGCTTGCTGAGACTTATAGTTGATTGTGCTTTATATGACTGATTCAGCCCACGTTATACTTTAGAGACTTGGACTTGACTAACTTGCTGGTCTTGACTTGTATAATATCCCAAAAACTGTAAGCTTACCGCAAGGCTTTGACTTGCACCTCGGTAGTGGGGTTAACTTGTAGTAGATGCGTGGTTGTTGGACTAGGCCTCAGGCCTCCTTTCAGATCCACCTCACAGACAGACTTCACTCCTCACCAAACTGTATCTCAGCAAAGACTTAATATCAAGAGAGAGCTAGAGCTCAATAGAGAGCTGAACCCTGACCTCACTATATATGGGAGCAATTTAGAGAGATCCCATTGACCGGATAAGTCACCTGTTCACCACTGCATACTCCCTTTAACAACAAGGTCCTTAGCATCAATAGATTTCTTAAGGTAACAGTGCATAGAAAATACATTACATTTACCATCGCATAGCTGTGCATAATACTGTGAATGATAGAGAGTTATGAGGAGAGGTGGCCCATGACGAACATTGAGCAGCATCTGCCACACAGGATGGGTAGGAGTACAGAAGAACACGTGATTCTGTACAGGGTCACCATATATATATATATATATATATATATATATATATACTTAAATAAGTTGATCATATCACCCCCTTAATCATCTCTTCTCAAGACTAAACAAATGTAATTCTTGTATTCTTTCCTCATAGCTAAGATGTGCCATGCCCCTTATTAGTTTAGTTCCGTGCCTCTTTACCCATTCTAAATGAGAACAGGCATTATAGATGAGATGAGTACTTGGATTTGTCATAGGAATGGAATATTTGTCTTACTATATCTGGAGTGTTTCAAGGACTGCTAAATATAACTGGGCAACACATCCTTGGAGAATGCTTGCATGATCAGATAAATCTATGCACTTTAATACAGTATTGGATGACACGGGGGCACATCATTGTAGTCCTTACTGTGTTTAGATCAGTCGGAGGGCAGGAGTAGACTGCATGTGGTCAACTATGGTGCATGATTAAATGAAGCTGATGCATTCTTGATATGGTATCTTAAAGAGATTTGGGTATATCTTTTTTGTGACCTTCTGAACACTGTAGTTCTCCTCACATTATGGATATATTCTCTGCATATCTACCAGTATGTAAAATCATTTGTACTATTGGAGTATATTATATTTACCACACTAATGATGGTGACTACTCTACGTATGAGATTATATGTTTAGTACCCTAGAGCATGTATTAATCTCACCAATGATATCTCCTATGCTATCATCTGCACTATATGAGGGAGATTTATCAAGACCTATGCAGAGGAAAAGTTGCCCAGTTGCTCATGGCAACCAATCAGATTGCTTCTTTCATTTGTAACAAGGCCTCTGATAAATGAAAGAAGCGATCTGATTGGTTGCTATGGGCAACTGGGCAACTTTTCCTCTGCACAAGTTTTGATAAATCTACCCCTATGTATCACGGGTGGGGGTTGTATCTGACTGCTGGGATCCCCCGCAGTCTCCCACACTGAGCCCCCGATCTCTACATGAAAAGAGTGGTGTCGACAGCACCTCCATGCAGCTCTTTGGGAGAGCCGGAGATTTCCGAGTGCAGCACTCCAGCTGAATGGAGGGGTGTTTCGGTTGCTGCATTGTGCTGTGGTCACCACATCACATTTAAGAGGAGAGCCAGGGCGCCATTCAGCCATCACGCCCCCTCCCATAGACATGAATGGAGAGGTGTGGCATGATGTTACTAGGGGGAGTGGCTGTAACATCACGTCCTTGTCTCGGACGCAGCGCCCAGCACAGAATGCCGGGGGCTGCACCGAGATTGCGGGGATCCCCAGCGGCAGGACCCCTGCGATCATACATCTTATCCCCTATCCAAAGGATAAGATGTATAAAGCCGGAATACCCCTTTAAACACAACAGGTTTCATACATAAAAATGGTTCCATACATGAGGGCAATTGTAATTTGAAAAGTTGCATTATTTTATATAATAATGGTTAAAAAGTGTTACTGTCACTTTAAGAACTTTTGACATGCCCTAGAAATATTTCAAAACTGTTGATTAGACAGGGTCTCCCCCTCAATGGTTAGATACAGCAGGGACAAGCACACAGATGAGTGGTTCTCTCTCTGGCCTGCTGAAATCTCTATCTCATTGCAGGAGTCAGTCTCCATAGACTCACAAGACAAGAAAGGCAGTGAGCCGGGGAGTAAAGCGCCTAGCCGATTTTATTTCATGAATGTATCTTACGATCATTTAGGACATGTCAAACTTTTTTTTTTATTTTTACAAATAAGTGGATATGCCCCTTATAGTTCCTGCTAATATTGAATTAGTATGGACTTTCTGAAGGCTATTCTGGCATACTAAAATCATAACTTTTTGCATTAGCGGTGTTTTGCACAAAAATGATGACTTATTGCCTTTTTGCTTATGCCACCGTTTACAAAAAAAGGCAGGGCTTAACATAACTTACACCTCAATTTGGCAATCTTCTCGTGGTCCCAGCTGTCTGACGCACAGAGAATGAAAGAAATGTATTAAACTAGGAGACTTGTATCTTTTAATACATCTTCCCCATGTTACACTAAAAGGGCTGTTACTTAAAATTGGCGTGTTATACTCCATGCTTAAAAAATCCCCCCTATATCTACTGCATATAGAAAGCTTAGTAACTTTGTTAATACATTGCATGATGTTTTGTAATGATCCTGATTCCCAGCTCTGCAGGCTTCAGAGCATAAATCTACTATTATTTGTTAGTGGTTCATGCATCATCAATGGCGTGTATATAAAAAAAAGGTGTTCTACACTGGATTGTGTGACAAAGCTTTTCTAGAGATGATAGGTTAAAGGACGAGACAGAGGGGATATGACAGAAACTTTTAAATATATATATAAAGGGAAATCAACACAATAAAGGAGGAGAAGAAAAAAAAGAAAAACTACCACAAGAGGACATAGTTTTGGGTTAAGGGGCAAAGGTTTAAAAGTAATAGGAGAAAGTATTACTTTACTGAGAGAGTAGTGGATGCATGGAATAGCTGTCATACAGAAGTGGTAGATGCAAGCACAGTGAAGGAGTTTAAAGGGGTACTCCACCCCAAGACATGTTATCCCCTATCCAAAGGATGTCTGGGGTGCCGCAGCTGAAATTGCGGGGGTCCCCAGTGGCTGGACCCCTGCGATCTTGGCTTTGGCACCCCAGAGATCCGATGCGTCGCTCCATGCCTGATGACTGGCGATGCTGGGCAGAGGCTCGTGACGTCACGGTCACGCCCCACTCGTGACTACACGGCCATGCCCCCTCAATGCAAGTCTATGGGCCGTGCCGCCTCAATGCAAGTCCAAAGGATAGGACATAAGATGTCTGATGGCGGGGGTCCCCAGTTCCGTGCTGCACTTGGCGCTTGTTTAGAGCGTCAAATGAACTTTGCTCCGTGCCGGATGACTGGCAATGCGGGTCTAAGGCTTGTTACGTCACAACCATGCCCCCTCAATGCAAGTCTATGGGAGGGGGCGTGATGGCCATCATGCCCCCCTCCCATAGACTTGCATTGAGGAAGCGTGGTCATGACGTCACAAGCCTCAGACCCGCATCGCCAGTCATCCGGCACAGAGCGAAGTTCATCCGACACTCTAAACGAATAGGGGATAAGATGTCCAGGGGCGGAGTACCCCTTTAAGCATGCATGGGATAGGCATAAGGCTATCCTTCAGTTAAGACAAAGATAGGTATAAGGCTATCCTTCATTTAAGGTAGGGACAAGTACGATTCATAAGTATTTAGAATACAGGGCAGATTAGATGGGCCAAATGGCTAGTATCTGCCGACACATTCTATGTTTCTATAAATACTCTAGTCAGTTTTATTGTGTTACAGGTTACAGCCGGAATCTTGCGCCCCCTTTATTGCTCCAAACTAAACTGGAACAGTAAAGTTTCCTAATTTCCCATAGAAACCATTTTGTTCAGTGCTACATTGTTTTTCCAGGTCTATGTTCCAAGAATTTAGTAATTATCAGTGAATGAAGCTTTTTTGTGAAGGATAATATCAAAGTCATCATTGTTAATAATCCACCAAATCCTGTGATGATCAAATCCTGTTTATTGCAATGCTGGCCTGAAGCGGATGCTGACAGGGTATGAATACTACCATTGTAATAAAGCAATAAATGGAATAATGTTTAATTAGTCAAACTTTATTATCTGTAAGACTTGAAGTTAATCATATTGATGAATTCCATACATTTCTTCTACAGAAATATTTGCAACCAGTTTATAAAACATCAGTAAATGGCAATGTAAGGAATTAGCTACAGAACATTTATAAGGCCTACTATATGTGTGTAAGAGAGTGGGTTAATCTTTTATCCACCTACAAGAATTTTTTTATAACAGTTGGAAAGTTCAGGAACCTCATACCAATTCGGTACATAAACATAAACTATGGTAATAGCGTACAACTTTACATGAACCATCCGAAACACACCCTTAAAGCGTACCTGTCATAGTGCCAAAAAAAGTTATATGTAACTTAATACCTAATCCTGATCATGTATATATATTTTATGTATCTAGGACCTATACATCCCAAGCAAATAGCATTTATTTCTTGCTCACTTGCTTTGTGTTCTTGCCTTGTGGAGGGGGCATGTCTGTCTCTCTCCCTCACTGTGGATGACTCATCTGCTCTGAGTCTGGGAGCAGCCTGCAAATCACTGCGCAGTAGTTTTTATGCATACATTTTCTATCTGTTCCTAGTAAAGCTGGATGCTAATCAATAGAGATGAGCGATTTCTGAAAAATTCGATTCGGCCAATTCGCCAAATTTTCCGAAAAAATCTGAATTTATTTGCGGTGAATCGCTATTAAAAACGTCTATTTCTGGCCTACAGAGAGGCTCAATAGGGGTGTAGAACACTTTGCCTTGTCCTAACACGGGAGTGTGCTGTGTTAGTGAAATAATACTGTTATTCAGTATGACATGCAGATTATAGGCATCGCTATTATAATCACTGCTGCAGAGCTTCTGGATGTTGCAGATTTTTAATGTAATTTTTATTTAATTTGAATTTATTAGAATTTTTTGATAATCCATTCTGGTCCTCCGCCAGGCAAGTTACCACCTGTTCAAGCCCCTGCCTCTCAGCGCCCACCTGACTTTGAAAGTGCAAATGTTTCATTTAATTAGTTATGGTTCATTGTTATCGCTCCGCGCTGGTGGTCCTCCGCCAGGCGAAATACCACCTGCTCCAGCCCCTGCCGCTCAGCGCCTCCCTGACTGTGAAAGTGCAAATGTTTCATTTAATCAGTTATGGTTCATTGTTATCGCTCCAAGCTGTTTAAATGGATTCTTGTGATAATTCCACGGGTAATATGACGTCGACGACCATAGGGCCTCAGTCTTGAAAAGATTACATCGATTTATTTAAATTTAAGATTTATATTAGATTTACAAGTTTAATGTCCTGGAATTTACTCTGAACTAGTACTGTATGACCACAAAACCCAAACTAACAAGGAGTCACATGGCGACACACTGACAGAGCCTAGAGGTGGCAGCAGCATGTGCAGACCATAATTTGGCAGAATGACACAGCCTGGAATTGGCGGCAGCAAGAAGAAACCATATAGTGGCTGAATGACGCAGCCTGGAATTGGAGGCAGCATGAGGAGACCATATGGCCTCACAATCCCTAAGATTAAAAGATGAATTTTCACATTTTAATTGAAGATTTATGATAGCTAGTGCTAGACAATAGGGCTTCACAATCCCTAACATTAAAGGGGTACTCCAATGCACAAATCAACAATTGAGGTGGCTGAAGCATGAGGAGACCATATAGTGGCTGAATGGCACAGCCTGGAGGTGGCTGAAGCATGAGTAGACAATAGGGCTTCACAATCCCTAAGATTAAAGATGAATTTTAAAATTGAAATTGAAGATTTATGGTGGCTTGTGCTACCATAAAATATTTTTAGGTAATGTCCCAGGCCCAGCAGCATGAGTAAACCGTTTAGTGGCTGAATGACACAGCCTGGAGCTGGCGGCAGCATGAGGAGACAATAGTGCTTCACAATTCCTAAGATTAAAAGATGAATTTTCAAATTTAAATTGAAGATTTATGGTAGCTAGTGCTACCATAACATTTTTTAGGTAATGTTCCAGGCCCAGCAGCATGAGTAAACCATATAGTGGCAGAATGACATAGCCTGGAGCTGGCGGCAGCATGAGGAGACAACAGGGCTTCGCAATCCCTAAAAAAAAGGGAGACTTTTCATATTGAAATTGAAGATTTATGGTAGCTAGCGCTACCATAAAATTTTTTAGGTAATGTCCCAGGCCCAGCAGCATGAGTAAACCGTATAGTGGCTGAATGACACAGCCTGGAGGTGGCGGAAGCATGAGGAGACCATATAGTGGCTGAATGGCACAGCCTCGAGTTGGCGGCAGCATGAGTAGTACATATAGTGGCTGAATGGCACAGCCTGGAGTTGGCGTCGGCATGAGGAGATCATATAGTGGCTGAATGGCACAGCCTGGAGTTGGCGGCAGCATGAATAGTACATATAGTGGCTGAATGGCATAGCCTGTAGGTGGCATCAGTATGAGGAGAACATAAAGTGGCTGAATGACACAGCGTGGAGGTAGCGGCAGCATGAGGAGAACATATGGTGGCAGAATGAGACAGCCTGGAGGTGGCAGCAGCAGCATCAGGAGTCCCAAAAGTGACCTGGTGACAGAGTGGTGCGGTGGGTGGCAATACCAGTACCCGGTAACGAAGGTGGGTAAAAAAGGTCTTATGCGGAAGAATGTCTGTAACTAGGGAGCAGCGCCTTCAATCTGTTTGGCAATATACATATTTGTGATATTCAATAGTAGAGAGAAAAACTCGGCACAGCTCGCCTAATTATTAGCACCTGACATCCAATGCCTCTGCTGGGTCAACCACATCTGATGGTGCTCACTGGTAATAGCAAAGTCCAATGCAAATATTCAATAGAAAAGAGAAAAGAAAACCAGGGCAACCCACCAAATACGTAAACTTCAAGCTTCTTTATTAATCCATGAAGGGTATAAACAGTGCAAGACATGGGTGGACAGAGCACAGGGGGACGTTAGTTCGGGGCTACGGTGCCGTTTCGCAAGATATGCTTCAACTGGCCCACATCGTCTTCCAGCCGGAAACACATTTAAATAACCCTCCCCTCCGTTGTCATAGAAATGAACCAAACAAAAGGTAAGTGCAATTAAAATGTTAAAAACAACTGTGTGATACACCTAAGATTTCTGTTTATGTTAATAATGCACTGAGTTCAGTACGTTCATTAAGACCTACAGGCCCCATTGCTTCTAAACGAAGAATCCATTTCGTTTCATTTCTTAATAGTATTTCTTCTCTATTTTTCCCAGCATATCCATGTTTGATCCTTTCGAGCCCGGCAAAACGGAATCCATATTTTTCTCTAGAATGAAATTCATTAATATGTTGTATAAATCTAGTGGCTCCGATGCCGGTCCTGAGGGATCGAACATGTTCGCGGAATCTGTGAAATAAAGGCCTTTTTGTCTTCCCAATATAAAATAATTCACATTTACATACCAATGCGTATACCACATGGGAGGATCTGCATGTAATACAGTGTTTCACATTAATAATATTACCTGCTAACTCTACAATTCTACATTTCATATTTAGAGAACAAAATGAACACATTTGTGAAGTGTGGGTGTGGCACCATGGTCAATCTACTCTGATGTATCAGGAATTGGTAGGTGGAAATCCTGGCTGATCCATGCCTGATTCATCTTCACAAAGGTCAGTCTCTCCACATTTTTCGTGGACAGACAAGTTCTCCTTGGGGTGACTATGGCCCCTCGCCGCACTAAACACCCGCTCTGATGGAACACCACTGGCCGGGCAGGACAGCTTTTCCAGGGTAAAATCTGCTAGCTGTGGCCACTAATCAAGTTTGGCTACCCAGAAGTCCAGCGAATCTTCAAGGTGTGTTGGCATGGGCATGTCAAGGTATGCCACCACCTGCTGGTTAAGTTTCACTATGCAAGCAACTGAGCATGCATCGAGCCATTTGTGCCTCGGAGGGACTGCCTGCCTCCATCTCCACTGCAAACTGCCACGGAGTGTCTGGGTCCTCTGTCTTGCCTTCCTCATAACCCTCTAGCTCCTCTGGCTGCTCCTGCTCCTCCTCTCTTCTCAGATGACTAGAAAAGCCACCCATTTTCGCGAAAACCTAAACTGTGCTCCACTGTGCCCCTCCTCCTCCAGTTCAGCCCCCACAGGGCTCATTTGGCCGTGAGATATAGGCGCCAAGTCTCCAGTGCCCTGACCAGCCATTGTTTCCAAAACGTGTTGTAGGAAATGAAGCAGTGGAATGACATCGTTCATCCCGTAATCCTGGCAACTGATTAATAATGTGGCTTCCTCAAAGGGCCTGAGCAAATGGCAGGTGTCACGTATGAGCTGCCACTGGTTGACATTGAAGTTACACAGGGGAGTACCCCTATCCGCTTGGATCATCAAGAAATCGGTGATGGCTTTTCTCTGTTTGCATAGTCAGTCCAACATATGGAGAGTGGAATTCCAACGTGTGGAAACGTCACAAATCAGACTATGTTGGGGATACCGTTCTGACGCCACAGCTCAAGGAGAGTGTGCTTTGCGGTGTACGAGTGGCTGAAGTGCATGCCAAGTTTCCTTCTCATTGTTACGATGTCTTGCAAATGGGAGGAACACTTCAGGCACCGCTTGACAAACAGATTGAACACGTGCCATGCAGGGCGCATGGCTCAGCCTTCCTTGTTGCAGCGCAGACAAGATGTTCTTCCCGTTGTCTGTCACCATGGTTCCCATTTCCAGTTTTCGTGGAATAAGCCATGCCCTGATTACTTTATGAATGACTTTTAGCAGCTCTTCCCCTGTGTGACTCTGATCTCCAAGGCAAACCATGTGAAGAAAAGCATGACACCGCCGTGCCCTGCACACATGGTATGCTGAAGGGGAACTGAGACTTGTCCATGCAGTGGAGGCTGAGGACACGGTGGAGGATGAGGAGGCGGAGTCACACACTGTCACAAAACAAACGGCCTGAGAGCGTGGAGGAGGAAGCAGTGTGACCAGTGGTCTGTAAAGAACATGTATTGTCCCTGACCATAGTTACAGCTCCAGACGTCAACGCTGCCATGCACTTTGGTATACATCGACAGGCTCAAGGACTGGCCCACCTTCTCTTCCACAAAATTGTGCAAGACTGGTACTGCCTTCCTTGCAAAGAAATGACGGCTTGGGACTATCCACCTCGGCTCGGCACAAGCCATCAGTTCTCTGAAAGGTGCAGAGTCCACCACTTAAAAAGGGAGGGACTGCAGCACTAGATGGATGAGTGGGTGCATACTGTTGTCTCTTGGACATGACTTTGCCCATGGATTGTTGGCGGAATGACTGTCTAAAAGTAGGAGGAGCAAGAGCATCTGGAGCGACAAAGGGAGGGCAGACACACAGCTATCTTCGGCTAAGTTGGTGGAGCCTTGGCTGGCTGAAAGAGGGAGCGGCGTGCCACTCGGTGATGCAGCAGGCCGGACAATCACAGCAGAGCCACGGTTCTCCCAGGCCGCTTTATGGTGGCGCAGCATATGTTGACGCAGGGCCTTGGTGCCAACATTGGGACCCTAGCCATGCTTCACCTTCTGCCGACATATCTTGCATGTGGCTATGTTAACCTCCTTCGGATGCTTGATGAAAAACTGCCACACCACCGAATAGCTGATTTTCACACCAGCAGTCTGCACTAATTGACTGCTACTGCTGCTTTCTTCAGGAACCCCTGTTCCACTACCTCCCGGGGAAGGTAGGCTGCCGTGAACCAGGTGGTCTCCCCGGGCATGTTTGGCTCCAGAATTTCCATTTGTGCCATCATGCTGACTGCCAACTATGCTTACACCTTGCTGGCTCAGCTGCTGCCTCAAGGGCAACCTGCAACCCTCTTCTCCTGATGATGATGAAGCCCCTTCTGCACCCGGCTCCCAATTGCGATCGGCTTCATCATCATCAAGTGTCTTAACGTCACTGATGTCCTCCTCAGGTTCCTCAACAGTGTTTGCTTCAGGACCCTGAACGCTGGCAACACCACCTCCCACGTCACTCTCCTCTTCACTACGTGCCAGCCTAGCGGAGGAAGCGGCGGATGTCTCCTCCACTCCTTGGCTGGGCAGTAGCTGCTGAATGTCCTCTATTAGGTCGTCCTCACTGAATAGTGGAGCTGAACCCACAGCATAAGATACTTCTGTAGGGGAGGAAACAGCATAAAACAGAGGCAATGAGAGGACAAGGACTGCTCCCAGGCCATGCCAACTGAGAGTTGTGTCTGAGGAGCCCACTGACTGTTGACTGGGGGTATCAGATGTCACTTGTGATGAAGTGGATGACCGAGTTAACCAATCGATGACAGCAGATGGGTTGCTGGGTTGGTCGAGTCACAAACGCTAGCTGATACAGGAAGATCAGGCCTCTCGCTGCGACTCCTGCTGCCACTCACCCCAAGTCTGCTGTGACCTCTGCCTGCGACTGATGAATTTAGGCCCCTGCAACTCCTCTGTGCACATCCTGGCACTTCTCTGCCTGACATACTTAATGCGTATATAAGGGGAGTACAATACGCTTCACTACGCTTAAAACAGTATTTGTCTAGAACAGCAGCAGGTGTGTACTTTTGGCTGTCCTTTATCAGGAACAAAATGGTACAACACTTAGATGTACGTATGTGGTATGCCCTTATGAGGGCAGAAAAATGTGCTACAGTATGCCTAAAAAAGTTTTTGTGTACAACACCAGCCGGTGAGTACTTTTGGCTGTCCTTTCACAGTATCAGTGGCAATGAGAGGACAGGAACTGCTCCCAAGCCATGCCAACTGAGGGTTGTGTCTGAGGAGCCCACTGACTATTGACTGGGGGTATCAGATGTCACTTGTGATAAAGTAGATGACCATGTTAACCAATCGATGATGGCAAATGGGTTACTGGTCAAGACACGACCTCTAGCTGATACCAGGAGATCAGGCCCCTCGCTGCGACTCCTGCTGCCACTCGCCCCTAGTCTGCTGTGACCTCTGCCTGCACCTGATGAATTTAGGCCACTGCCACTCCTCTGTGCACATCCTGACACTTCTCTGCCTGACATACTTATTCTGCGTATATGAGTGAAGTACAATACGCTTCACTATGCTTAAAACAGTATTTGTCTAGAACAGCAGCAGACTTTTACTGGAACAAAATGGTACAACACTTAGATGTACGTATGTGGTGTGCACTTAAGAGGGCAGAAAAATGTGCTACAGTACGCTTAAAAAAGTTTTTGTGTACAACACCAGCCGGTGAGTACTTTTGGCTGTCCTTTCACAGTATGTAGGCCCTTGAGACTTTATCAGGAACAAAATGGTACAAGACTTAGATATACATATTTGGTATGCACTTATGTGGGCAGAAAAATGCGCTACGGTATGCTTAAAAAAGTTTTTGTGTACAACAACAGCTGTTTACTTTATCAGGAACAAAATGGTACAACACTTACATGTATGTATGTGGTATGCACTTATGAGGGCAGAAAAATGTGCTACTGTACTACAGTACGCTTAAAAAAGTATGTGTACAACACCAGCCGATGAGTACTTTTGCTGTCCTTTCACAGTGTCTAGGCCCTTCAGACTTTATCAGGAATAAAATAGTACAACACTTAGATGTACGTATGTAGTATGCACTTATGTGGGCAGAAAAATGCGCTACAGTATGCTTAAAAAAGTTTTTGTGTACAACACAAGCAGGTGACTACTTTTGGCTGTCCTTTCACAGTATCTAGGCCCTTAAGACTTTATCAGGAATAAAATGGTGCAACATTTACATGTACATATGTGTTATGCACTTATGAGGGCAGAAAAATGCGCTACAGTACGCTCAAAAAAGTTTTTGTGCACAACACCAGCAATAGACACCAGTGCAGTGTCGCTGTGTACTATAGCCAAATTTGCACTTTCTCAATCTCACTTCCAGTGCTTCTAGGCAGGATTTGTGCTTGAGCTGAACCGCTGCTGTTCTTCTGTGCAACACACTGCTCTCTGATCCTCTTTATAATAGAATGCTGTAGACAGTGACTGGGAGGTAGATCGCTGCAGTAAGAATGCTTTTCTGTGACAAACAAACTGTTCTTTGTCAATCAAAACTCTGACTTGACTAGGAGGTAAATCACTGCTGGAAAAAGCTTTTCTGTGTATCACACAGGGCTGTCTGTCCCTATCCATCTCTCTGCAGTGTAAGCATAAAATAACTGGCCGCAATATGGCTGCCGATTATATAGGGCTGTGACATCACAGCGGTGACTGGCTGCTTATAGGCTGCATTGTGCATGTGATTCACGGTCATCCCGCCTACCCTTATTCCTGCCTTCCCAGGATTTCCTGCCCCATGTCCTCACATGTGGATCTGCCATTTTAGATGCCCTGGAAACTGGACCGCACTAAACAGAGTTTAATGAAGAGATTCGCGAGATAGAATCACGTTGATATTCGCATTCGATGCAAATAAAGATTTTCAGGAAATTCATAACGAATTCGGATTCGTCAGATTCGATTCGCTCTTCTCTACTAATCAACATAGCTGTCTCTATGTGTGTCTGTCATTCAGTTTTCACAGACTCTTGAATGTCTGATCAACTTCTTTGTAATTCGGGAGTCAGAGAAAGCTTTGTGTTAGAGCAGTGTTGCCTTTAGCTGTTGCAAACTTACAACTCCCAGTATGTCCACACATTCTTTGTCTGTAGTTTTGCAAGAGCTGGAGGCATACAGCTGAAGAATACACAGCTCTAACACAGAGTTTTACAAAGATTGTACCCCCAGCTGTTTCAAAACTACAACTCCTATCAGCTAAAGGCTGTAGAGGTGCAATGGTGATCTCCTATACTGGATACCGACAAGCTTTACAGCTGGTATTCAGTATGCTGCAAAATACAGAGTAGTCTGTCTGCATAAAGATAGATGACCCAGGGGCGTAACTAGAGCATTTGGCACCTGGGGCGGACCCTTTGTTTGGCACCCCCCCGCCCACACACACACGCACCCCCTTTAATTACACCCCCTCCCTCCCCTTCCCCCAGGAGCGGACTGACAACACTCGGGGCCCCCGGACCAAAAAAAAGGCAAGGGCCCCTGCTAGGCTCTGCAGCTCGTCAATATTCTGCTATGCTCCTATTCCACCCAAATCCCACACACAATAAACTAAAATTTATATATGTAAGAAACACTTTAACGTAGGTGAATTTCTATGACCAATAATTCTGGTATTATATAAATATATACCACCACACAATAACTGGATAATACCGCCATACTGTATAAAACCATTATATACAGACCAGTATACTATAAAGAATCTGTATACAATATAAGTGATTATATACAGGACCATATGGTGGTAGATATCAGCTATACACAGGATGTGTATCCCATTTAAGTGATAACAGTTACATTTTGGGACTTACAACTACGTCTTTTCTGATCAGCGGTGTCCTCTTTCCTTTTCTTCTCCATCCGGATAAGACCGCCATGTGGATCTCTTAACATCTGCAGGAAAAACATGTCAGACTCTGCATATTTTCAGTGCCCTCCCCTCCTCTACACAATCTTCCCATCTATAGGCCCACAAACTGTAATAATGCCCTCCTTGGTGTCCTGCACAGTAAAAGGGAAGGTAGGTAGGTAGCCAGGTAACCCCCGCTTTCCCATAAGTATATGCAGAGTTACACCCCCCCTCTTTCCCATAGGTATATGCAGAGCTACGCTACACCCCCCCTCTTTCCCATAGGTATATGCAGAGTTACACCCCCTCTTTCCCATAGGTATATGCAGAGCTAAACCCCCCACCCCCTCTTCCCCATAGGTATATGCAGAGCTACACCCCCCCTCTTTCCCATAGGTATATGCAGAGCTACAACCCCCCTCTTTCCCATAGGTATATCTAGGGCTGGGCGGTATACCGGTTCATACCGAATACCAAATTTTTTGGGCTGCACGATATGAATTTTCCCCCATACCGCAATACCGGTTGGGCCCCTCCCCCTCGGGAATGTATTATCAGCCTAGCACAGCACTGTTCCTCTTCCTCCGGCTGCTCTATCCCCCTTCCTCCGGCTGCTCTATCCCCCTTCCTCCGGCCGCTCTATCCCCCTTCCTCCGGGCCGCTCTATCCCCCTTCCTCCGGCCGTTCTATCCCCCTTCCTCTGGCCGCTCTATCCCCCTTCCTCCGGGCCGCTCTATCCCCCTTCCTCCGGGCTGCTCTATCCTCCTTCCTCCGGGCTGCTCTATCCCCCTTCCTCCGGGCCGCTCTATCCCCCTCTTCACCGGCCGTGCACACTGCTGCGCTAACTGCAGGCGCAGGGGCTTCCCCGCGCAGCTGCCCACGTTTGCTTCCACCTCCTGTGATGATCCTGGCCGTAACTCCTGGAGCCGAGTGTCCATTCCTTGGACCCCGACATGGCTGCCTCAGGTGAGAAAAGTGCAGGGGGTGGGATGTATGTATGATGTGTATATTATGTATGTATGGTGTGTATGATGTATGTATTATGGATGTTTGATGTGTGTATGTATGATTGGATGTATGTATGATGTGTGCATGTATTATGTATGATGTGCATATGTATATATCATGTATGTATGTATTATATATGTATGATGTTTGTATTTATGCATTATGTATGTATATATATGTATAATATATATATATGTTATGTATGTAGGATGTGTGTATGTATGATGTATTTATGATGTGTATATGTATATATTATGGATTTGTGTGTTTGTTATGTATGATGTGCATATGTATGTATGATGTATGTATTATATATGTATGATGTATGTATTGTATATGCATGATGTATGTATTGTATATGTATGATTTATGCATGTATTATATATATATATATATATATATATATATATGATGTTTGTATGTATGCATATAGTATGCATTTATGCATTATGTATGTATGATGTGTGTGTGTGTGTGTGTGTATATATATATATATATATATTTATTTAAGATCATATATATGTGTGTGTGTGTATGTTATGTATGTATGACGTATGTATATATGTATTATGAATCAGAACAAAAGAAAAAGAAAGTTGCCTCCAGCTCTTCCCAGGATAACAGTGCATGTAGTATTAAAACATCAAACCTTTAAACTGTATGCATTAAAAATAGAAGAAGGTGGACATCATAAAAGAAAAGTGAAACTCCAGTGCATTTTGGGCTACATGTAGCCATGATTAAGAGCTACATTTAGCTCTTAAGATGATGATTGATGTCCACCTTTTTCTATTTTTTATGTATACAGATTAAAGGTTTGATGTTTTAAAACTACAAGCACCTTGAAAGAGGCAACTTTCTTTTTTCACTTTGTTCTAGTACACAGGACACGGCTCACTCTCTGCAGTCCGTGCTCTTCTACCAGCAAATATACTAAAAATTACTACAGCACTGACCTAGCATCCAACCCAGTAGCTGAAATAATAAGAATTTTTTTTTTAAATGTATTATGTATGTATTTTATGTTATGTGTGTATTATGTACCCCATCCCCCACACACCCACATAAACACAGCAGGCCCCCACACAGCACACATCACCCCCACACACAGCACCTCAAACACACAGCACCTCACACACACAAATCACCCCCACAGTCAGCACCCCTCAGGCAAATACACATCACCTCTCACACACAGCACCCCTCAAAAACACACAGCACATCGCAGACACACACAGCTCACCTCAAACATACATCACCCCACACACATCAGTATTCTGATTTAATTGCTGTACTGGCACTTTGAGGGAAAAAAGTTGGCATGCATTAGGGTTTGGGCACTCGAGTTCAGAAAGGTTTGCCATCACTGATCTAGGGGATGCCAGCAATGCATTTAGTGTCCCTGGGGCAGTGTATGTAAACAAGCACTGCTCCCTCAATCCTAAACAGTCACACATCTCCTGCCTTGTCCATTATGTTCCATGCTATACTGTTACTACTGCTACTACTACTACTTCGAGCCCCACATCTACTGCCTTGTCTATCATGTTCCATACCAAACAGCGGATACTACCACTAGCCCTACACAGCCTCAAATCTCCTGCCTTGTCTATCATGTTCCATACCAAACAGCTGCTACTACTACTAGCTGTACACAGCCTCAAATCTTCTGCCTTTTCCATCATGTTCCATACTGTACTGTTGCTTCTACTACCACTAGCCCTACACAGCCGAACATCTCCTGCCTTGTCTATAATGTTCCATACTGAACTGCTGCTGTTACTACTACTACTAGCCCTACATAGCCTCACATCTTCTGCCTTTTCCATTATGTTCCATACTGTAATGTTGCTTCTTCTACTATTAGCCACACACAGCCAAACATCTCCTGCCTTGTCTATCATGTTCCATACTGAAATGCTGCTGCTACTATGACTACTATTACCGTGTTTCTCCGAAAATAAGACCGGGTCTTATATTAATTTTAGTCACAAAAAAACACACTAGGGCTTATTTTCAGGGTAGGGCTTATTTATTTACGGTATGTACCTTGAACAACATGGGGGGCTGTAGCAGTGTGGAGGATGGGGGGCTGTAGCAGTGTGGAGGATGTCGCACCCCCCCATCTTCCACACTGCTACAGCCCCCCATCCTCCCCTTCCCTCGTCAACCTTCACACTCCTACAGTGCCCCCCACCTGGCAGTCTGCCAGTTGATTACCCCTGGCCTAGGTCTTATTTTTGTGGTAGGGCTTATATTGCAGACCACCCTGATAATCCTGCTAGGGCTTACTTTCGGGGTAGGGTTTATTTTCGGGGAAACAGGGTACTAGGCATGATTAAGGGGATCCTCCCCTAAACGTAGCATCAGACTTGGCTATGGACATTGGTGCAATGGCTCTGTACTCTGAATGAACCAAAATATGCTGTAATGCTACTTGAAAACATATGCTACTTGAAAATAAATGAAGAAATAACAACTGATACAGGTCTGTGAATTCCTCTTTTCAATTTATTGTACTGTCGGATCCTCTATTGTACTACTACTAGCCCTACACAGCGAAACATCTCCTTCCTTGTCTATCATGTTCCATACTGAACTGCTGCTACTTCTACTAGTCCTATACAGCTACACATTTCTTGCCTTGTCTATCATGTTCCATACTAAACTGCTGCTGCTACTACTAGTCCTATACATCGGCACATCTCCTGCCTTGTCCATCATGTTTCACAATGTACTGCTGCTTCTGGGAAACCTACCCTGCATATGATAAATCTAAAAAATCTGATACCTAGAGTACTACAGAGTGTCATACACAACTTTTCAGGGAAATCAAGGAACTTTTCATTTAGATCAAATTTATTTGGACTGAATTAGATTTTTTTTTATCTTGTTATTCATAATATTCATGGTATTGAAGGGGTTATCCATCATAAGGTGACTTTAGAACTTACATGCTAGAGAGTAATGGACATGCTTAGGAAGGATCCATGCTTGTCTTAGGGCTAAATGGCTGTATTGTAAGTCCACCATAATGCTGCTGCCTTCTTTTTGTGAAATAGTTATTTCCTGTTGGAGTTCCTTCCCTCCAACTACAAGTCCCAGGATCCTTTGTAAGTGTAAGGTCACTTTTCTCCCTCCTACACGTCAGTCACCCCACCCTTTGCAGTACACCTGAGCTATGAGTGCTGATCATGAAACTACAATTTCCTGCGGAGATTGATCTCCTTCCCACCTAGTGGTTGCTCCACCCATTGAAGCAGACACCTGACTAGTGATGTAATGTCTCCGGCCGCACTGCAACCTGGGAAAACCTGAAACACTAATTTTGTATGCTACTAAAAATTTACATCAGGGCAAAGATCACATAAGAATTGTGAGACCAGCCATCAAATACAGGTACAGACACTATATTATGAACTACACTAACTTTACAGCCACTATAAATATTAATATTAACTATGCAATTAACTGGTACAGCATAACCATCTTTGGGTTGGATTGTATGGGGTAAACAGCAACTGGAAAAAAACACTACTTATTGTTCACAGTACCCATAAATAAGAAATGAGTCAAATTTAAGTCTGGCTGTAAATGCCTTCAGGCCACTTCCATAGCCTCCTAATAATGTCCTAATACGTTACATTGCACACAAAGGTAAACAATATCTCCCCGTATCATGTCTTTGGTGACAGTAATGAGAGCTCTTTCCTGACAACTTCAGTAATGCTCCTTTCCCGTTAAAACAAATTACTTGTATGTAATTGTTGGCATTGTAATCGTCTCTTTCTTGTATAATAAACCAACAAAAACGATAATAGTTCAAATTTTCCAGCTCTGTTGCCGCATAGAACAAAGAGCTGGCGATTTTTTGTTTTGTAATATGTTTGACTTTGATAAATAGCTCAATTTGTTTATATTTGGTGATTATTTTTATTTTTCATACTTAGCTTTTTTTTCGAGGCACTTACATTAATTGGCTTCAGGCGTTACCATGGCGATTCCTTCACTGTATCTGCCATTTTAATTTCCCAGGGAAGTCAATTTCTTCGAAATGTTAATAGGATCTGCATAAATTTGATATGCACGCATACTAAAGCGTAGCAGTGGAAGTGCATTAATTCTCATTGGTAAAAAGAAGCTATATATAAATTAGTCCTGACAGGGCAGAGAAAGTTTATTATCGAAAAATCTAATGTAAAAAGCCAACGAGTACAAAGAAAGTTTGATTTCGTATGTCCAAAGCTCTGTGTTAAGTAAATTCTCAATATGTCTTTATAGTGAATGTAGCTCCATTTTCTTGAGAGGGATCCAAAATTAGCTCTATAGACATAGAGTTAAAGGGATATTTCCACCCCCCCCAGACCTCTTCTCCCCTATCCAAAGGATAGGGGATAAGATGTCTGATCGCGGGGGTCTGGCTGCAGGGACCCCCGTGATCTCTGGGCTGGCACCCCAGCATTCTGAACATTTATGTTCAGAATGCTGGGTTTGGATGGCAGTGGTCACGCCACTCCCCCTCCATTCATGTCTATAGGAGGGAACGTGACCACTGTGGTCACTCGTCACTCCCCCTCCATTCATGTCTATAGGAGGGAACGTGACCACTGTGGTCACTCGTCACTCCCCCTCCCTTAGACATGAATCCTTTGGATAGGGGATAAGATGTCAAGGAGCGCAGTACACCTTTAACCAGCTAAAAAAAAATAGAAAATACTCAAAGTTTAGGCTAGCTTAAAAATTATAAATACAGGATCTACCAGTTCCCACTGCTGCTATTCTAACAGGGACAAATCTGCATGCATCCAAACAGGAAATGGCCACTCATAGGCTGAGGCAGGTCACCACTGTGGTTTGGTGGGCATTTTCTGTGTGCTGAGAAGTTAGGTAGGAAGCACTGACCAGTGGGGTCAAAGAATGCCAGAACAGCAGTGAAAGAGGATTGGGCAGATCAATATCCATTATTTTTATTGTACAATCACAGCACAGCACTATGACAATCCCTTCATATAATAAAATTCTGGCTGCCTGTTGCCACGACTAGAGGGATCTTATATACTCAACTCAATAATATCACATAAGCCCTTGTGGTGTCCCGGTACCGCATCCTATGCAGTCCCTTTATGTATATGGGTCCCCATAGCCAGAGTCCCTAGGACATAGGGGTCCATGTTGTATAGTCTACCCCTTGTCACCTCTTTTCCATCTAGTAAACCAGTAACTTATGCAATGTTTATGTAAATATAGTTATATAAATGTAAATGATTAGTTAATTACCTGCGCGTAGCGTACCAGGACCTGCGGGTCACATGACTAAGTGAACTCTATGGTATTTCTGCTTGAGGACTAGTGTTGCTCGCGAATATTCGCAATTCGAATATTATTCGCGAATATCGCATATTCGCGAATTCGCGAATTTCGCGAATATAGCGCTATATATTCGTAATTACGAATATTCGTTTTTTTTTTTTTTTCTTCACAGTACACATCACAGTGATCACCCCTCTCTGCTTCCAGCTTGTGTGATGTAAAGAAGGCTCTAATACTACTGTGTGAGATTGGCATGCGAAAATTCGCATATGCGAAAATTAGTATATGCGAATTTTCGCATGTGCGAATTTTCGCGTATGCTAATTTGGTATATGTTAATTTTCGCATATGCGAAGCTTCGCATATGCGAAAATAAAACGAGAATATTACGAATATGCGAATATTCGCGAATATATGACGAATATTCGTCCATATATTCGCGAATATTCGCGAATTCGAATATGGCCTATGCCGCTCAACACTATTGAGGACCTGTGGAGGTCCCTGTGACCTATGCAATCCCATCATTCTGTGTACGAGTGAATGACAGGTATTCGGACCAATCAGATTCACCCTGCCCCCTGCCCATATAAGGGAGCGGCGGCCATTATTCTCTCTCTTGTTCCTGCGCAGCCAAGCAGTAAGCATCTCTCTTGTTCCTGGGCTGTCAACCGAGAAGGACCTGCGCAACTATTCTCGCAGTGTGTTAGGCCTGAGCCTTGCGGTGACGGCTGATCAATACTAAATCGAGAGTGTATCAATCCCCAGACACTCTGCAGCATCACCGGACCTAATTTAACCCCTAAATCCGGACGGATCTGCAATATCTACCCTAAATTCAGGGACTTTCTTAATACCTCAAGGTCCACAACAATTGTCAGTCACTGAGCAATATAAGGACTGTTATATTAGACTGTTACTGTGCCTTGGATGTACTGTAAGCACTTAAGTAAAGTTGTTCAAGTTCAAGTTAAATCTCCTTGTGGACCTTCAGTCATTTCATGCACCTATCGTTACTGGGAAGGGCAGCGATAGGCCGGAGAATTACCTCAGCATAACAGCCCTCAGCCTGGCGTCACGAACTATAGGGTTAACATTAACCCCTCATATACCGATACAACATCCCCACTACTATACACCTCCCAAGGGCTACCACACCCTGATGTACTAAGAGTGTTAGATTTTTGTTAGTGTTAAATGTTGTTTTAGACTTGTAGAATTCCACTCTATTTACTAAGGGGTATCACAGGTTTGGAAAGTTCCGACCATCTTTTTTTTTCTGTGGGAATTCCCAGCCACTTATTAACAGGAATTTGTGTGAATTCAGTAGTGAATAGGTCAGGTTGTGAGAACATACTCCTTTTTTTAATTTGTCTGATTTTAACCTCTTAAGGACCCATGACGTATGCATACGTCATGAGTCCCGGTCCTGCGATATAAAGCGGGGTCACACGGTGACCCCGCATTATATCGCGGCGGGCCCGGCGTCATAGTGAAGCCGGGACCCGCCTCTAATAGCGCGCGGCACTGATCGCTGTGCCGCGCGCTATTAACCCTTTAGCCGCGCGCTCAAAGCTGAGCCGCGCGGCTAAAAACGAAAGTAAAAGTGCCCGGCTAGCTCAGGGAGCTGTTCGGGATCGCCGCGGTATAATCGTGGCATCCCGAACAGCTGTAGCACAGGAGGAGGTCTCTTACCTTCTCCTGTGCTGTCCGATCGCCGAATGAATGCTTCAAGCCTGAGATCCAGGCTTGAGCATTCAATCGCCGAAAACCCTGATTGATCCATTCTTATGGAGATGGATCAATCAGAGTAAAAGATCAGTTAATGCAATGTTATAGCCCCCTATAGGAGCTATAATGTTGCATTAAAAAAGTGTAAAAAAAATCATTAACCCTTTCAATTATCCCTTCCCCTAATAAAAGTTTGAATCACCCGGCATTTCCAAAAATAAAAAAAACATTATGTAAATAATAATAAAAATAAACATATGTGGTATCGCCGCGTGCGGAAATGTCCGAATTATAAAAATATACCGCTTTTTAAACCGCTCGTTCAATGGCGTACGCGCAAAAAAATTCCAAAGTCCAAAATAGCGCATTTTTGATCACTTTTTATACCACAAAAAAGTGAATAAAAAGTGATCAAAAAGTCTGATCAGAACAAAAATGGTACCGCTAAAAACTTCAGATGACGGCGCAAAAAATGAGTCCTCAAAGCGCCCTGAACACAGAAAAATAAAAAAGTTATAGGGGTCAAAAGATTACCATTTTAAACGTATAAATTTTCCTGCATGTATTCATGATTTTTTCCGGAAGTGATACAAATTCAAACCTATACAAGTAGGGTATCATTTTAACCGTATGGACCTACAGAATAAAGATAAGGTATCATTTTTGACAAAAAATGTACTGCGTAAAAACAGAAGCCCCCAAAACTTACAAAATAGTGTTTTTTCATCAATTTTGTCGCACATTGATTTTTTTTCCCGTTTCATCGTAGATTTTTGGGTAAAATGACTAATGTCATTACAAAGTAGAATTAGTGACGCAAAAATTAAGCCATTATATATAATTTTAGGTGAAAATTTTTAAGAGTTATGATTTTTTAAAGTTAAGGAGGAAAAATTGAAAATGAAAAAGCGGAAAAAGCCCGGGTCCTTAAGGGGTTAAGGTTTATTTTGACACATTGCCTTGGCAGGCTTGACAGCCTGTACAAGCAGACTGCTGATAATGTGTACCAAATGTTTTAAAAAATATATAAATAAGCCCATCCCCTAATAAAAATTTAAAGGACTATCCATTTCCCATTTTATAAATTAAAACATGCAAAAAAAATCTATGAACTCTTAAACTATAAAGGCCAGAATTGCTGATGTTTGGTCACTTCATAAACCATAAAAAAAGGCCCAGTTAAACTAATATAATACCAATAAAAACTAAAGCACAAAAAATCAGCCCCAATAAAGCCCCATGTACAGAAAAATTTAAAAGTTATAGGAGTCAGAATAGGGCAATTTTAACCCCTTAAAGGAGTATTTAGCTGGAAACATCTTATCCCCTATCCCAGCGGCGGGACCCCCGCAATCTCCTGGCCGGCAGCTGTGGCGTCCGGAACACAGAAGCTTGCAGCTTCCGCGATCGGCTAGTACATAGCCGTCACACCTCCTCCCATAGACATGGAGGGGGCGTGGAGGCTTGCATCGCCAGTCATCGGGCATGCAGCTGAGTTCACTCCGTGCACCGAATGACAGGGGGCCGCAGCGGAGATTGCTGGGGTCCCCAGCGGCGGGACTCCCGCAATCTAACATCTTATCCTCTATCCTTTGGATAGGGGATAAGTGGTTTCTAGCGCAGTACCCCTTTAAGGACACAGTCAATGGTGGAATTTTGGCCTTGAGGACACATTGAATTAATTTAATTCACTCATCAGACCCCGGCAATTGCGCTGCGAGTGGTCTGATGAGTGTCACCAAAGCTCCGCAACTGCTTCAGATGCTGTGATCAGTATTGATCATTGCATCTGAAGGGTTACCTGTGGAAATCAGCGTGATCGCTGCCTTTTAACTGTAAACTGGACAAAAACTGAAAAAAAAAGGATTACTCATTTCACAGATTCACGACCACTGATCTTCTACTCACAGGGTCCCTGCTGAATCTTTACTTTATTGTCCCATCTCAACCTACCGGAAATGTCCAGAAATTCCTGTCAACCAATCACAATGATGATCCTCCTCTGTCAGTGATAGGCTGAGCTGCTATTTTCAGCCATTTTTTTGGGTGTTGGGAACAGAAAGTGGCGAACAGTGTTGACCTGGTGACCATCAAAATGGCAGTAATACTTATTTTATGTTTTAAAGCTAGCATGCCACGCTTAAAGAAACTAAAATACCCCACTTAGCAATCCCTTTAAGAGTAATGCTACGATTTACTATACATTCTATGCAGTATCTGTATACCAATGTTTAGTTGTTTCAAGGAGGCATTTCGTGTCACTGCCCATTTTATTTTTATGTTTTTTCCCTGGAGAATGCTTGTATGCGATTCATGACCCATCTACCTTCCACATAAACCACACAAAGAGTCTATCCCTGGAACGTTTAAATAGAAAATGTAAGCTTTCCTTATAAACAGCCTTCACCTCTCATCTGATTCCACCAGGCAATGATAATACTCATTTTTTTTTGGAAGCAATGTCCTATTGTGCGTAAGTACAATAATACAATTGTTAACCCTGTGCTCCTCCTACGTGATATTTTCTTCTCTCTATACAAATGTAGTGTATATGTAGCCTCAGAAACAGATTGTTAAGAAGAAGGGGTTTAAGATGAGTATGAATAATCCCTCTCAGTGTTGATTAAAACTATTGTAACTTCCATCTCTCTTCTTTTTTTTAGTATTTTCTGCAGAGAAATGTGTTCGGATGGTATTAAAGATGCTAGGATTAAGCTCCTGCTCCACCAGTGCTCACACGCTTGACGAGCCTGACCATTCCAGCCCTCTAGGAATATCTACTTTAAATGCCGACACTCATAGGTATGTCCTGGCCCTGCCAGAGGTGGAGACTTGGCGAAAGCATCGACTGGGTTTAACCCAAGCTACTCACTCTTGCAACCTTTTGGAACCAGACACTATTTCGGAGACTTTGGTGTCACGCACAGCAAGTTACGATGCCTTGTACGATCTCCGTGCGCAGGAGGCGGAGACTAACTTTCCTTTTGAAGGGCATAGCATGTTCGAGGTGACCACTGGAGGAGACTCTGACTTTCCATTGAGCCCTCATGTCATAAAGAGAAGAAGAGGAGGCTTGATAGAACAGAAGGATATCATAAAAGCTCACGAGGCCCACAAGATGCAAAGCACGCCCCAAGCCCGGCGGAAAGAATGGGAGTAAGTACCCTTGTGTTTGTGGGATGGAAGTGGAAATTTCCAGTTTTTGTAAATGGGAACAGTTTTTATGTTGTGCTTTTCCTATATGCTTTCATTGCCAAGGTAGACCCTTTGCATATGAAGGATATTTCAGGCATAAACCATTAAATTTCTGACGCAGCTTTATGCCACAGATTCTGCCGTGGTTTTGTATGTGGATTTAACCATGTTCAATGGGACTAATCCACATTCTGGTTACTGTTTTCCATCCCATGGTTTGCAACTCTGCATATGGAACATTACGTATTGTATAGATAACAATGTAAATTCATTTTTAAAATGAGGGAATGTGGTTTAGATAAAGAAAGTATGTGGATTTGGGTGCCGAAAACATACAGATTAAACAATAAAATCCATGTAAAATCCATTGTCTGATGGTATTACCTACAGACCTACCATATAACCATTTCCAGATATTTCCTCAACACAGCCCTTGTAAGGCTGGGTTCACACTACGTTTTTCCCGTATGGAACCGTATACATGTGCGTTTCCCATTGACGTCCATGTTAAAAAAAACGTATGCGGTTGCAGTACGGTTTTTAAACCGGAGTCAAAACAGTGGTTGACCATGATTTTGTCTCCGGTTTAAAAACCGTACTGCAACCGCATACGTTTTTTTAACATGGACGTCAATGGGAAACGCACATGTATACAGTTCCATACGGGAAAACATATACGTTTAAGTTCCAGTTATTCCAATTATCTATGCAGCAAGTGTGAAAAGACTGGATGACTTATGTAATAGATGAAGTCCTGCACAGTGAGCGATGCCTTTTGTGGTCTTTTAAAGGGGTTCTCCACTGGCCAGGGTTCAGAACATTATGTTCGGAAAGCTGGCCAGTGGAGGAACCCTTTAAAGGGGACATTTGAAGTTGACTTACATTACACATCCTTTATTTTATGCAAAGATGTTAATTACTTTTGTTTCCTGGGCTTGGATAAAGACCTTTCAAGAAAGACAATGCACTCATATGGCACTTGAGCAGTTTTGCTCCGCTTCCTTGACACTAGGCTAAGAAATAAAGATTTTTTATGTTTTACAACCACCATCAGCTGCAGGAAAGGTACCATTCGTTTTTATGCCCTAAAAAAAATATAATGGTGCATAAAAAAAAACTAAATATAATGATCAAGACATCCAAAACAACTGAGATAAATGCACAGATGTGCAAATGCAAACACTAAAAGTACAGCTGCACACTGCAAGCATTAACCTCCTTAGCGGTTATCCCGAGCGTGACTCGGGTTAATTTTCCCTGCCAGGAGTGGTAACCCCGAATCACGCTCGGGGTAGAATTGCAGAGTTGCCGGCCGGGCTGCACGATATATCGCAAAAGCAATCGAATCGCGATTTTTGCTTTTTGCGGTATAGCGATACGGCCCCCGGGAAAACATGCGATTATTTGCTCGGGTCGGCTCCCGAAATACTAAAAGTCAGTGTTTCTCAACCAGAGGGCCTCCAGATGTTGCAAAACTACAACTCTCAGCATGCCCGAACAGCCAAAGGCTGTCCGGGCATGCTGGCAGTAGTAGTTTCACAACAGCTGGAGGCACCCTGGTAGAAAAACACTGAGCTAAGTGTAAAAGGCCACCGGGAGGAAAATAAAAAAACCTTCTGCTCACCTAGTCTCGGTCCCTGCAGATGCTTTTTCCCCACCGTTCGCTCTGGTCCCTGCTCTCTTCTTTATTCATCTTGCAGGACCTTTCCCTTTTCAGCCAATCACCGGCCGCAGTGGTGTCAAGCCACTGATTGGCTGAAGGGGAAAGGACCTGTTCCACAGCAAATACACTAGGTTTGAAATCTGGCCGGCAAACCTAGTGTGTGTTGCTGCGACAAAGGGGGTGGGGGGGGGTGCTCGAATGTGACAAAGGGGGAGAGGGGAATATGATAGGGGGGGGGAATGTGACATGGAGGGAGGAAGAATGTGACAAAGGGGGGGATGTGACAGAGGGGGGATGTGACAAGGGGGGGATGTGACAGAGGGGGGAATTTGACAAGGGGGGGATGTGACAGGGGGGAATTTGACAAGGGGGGGATGTGACAGAGGGGGGGATTGTGACAAGAGGGGAATGTGACAGAGGGGGGAATTTGACAAGGGGGGATGTGACAGAGGGGGGGATGTGACAAGGGGGGGATGTGACAGAGGGGGGAATGTGACAAGGGGGAAGAATATGACAAGGGGGGGATGTGACAGGGAGGAGGGGAATATGACATGAAGGGGGGGATGTGACAAGGGGGAGGAGAATGTGACAAGGGAGGGGGGAGAATGTGACAAGGTGGGGGAATGTGACAAGGGGGAGGAGAATGTGATAAGGGGGAGAATGTGACAAGGGGGAGGAGAATGTGATAAGGGGGGGAATGTGACAAGGGAGGGGGAATGTGACGGGGGAGATGTGAAATGGGCGGGGGGAGATGTGAAAATTTCAATGCAAAAAATTGTACAGCTTTTGGTACAAATTTTCATACATAATCATACCGCCAGGGAGGTTAAAGGGGTATTCCAGGTTTATGCATCTTATACCTTTGGATAGGGGATAAGATGTATGATAGCAGGGGTCCTGCCGCTGGGGACCCTTGTGATTTCAGTGCACCCCCCGGCATCACCGTGACATCACTAGGAGGCATGGCCGTGATGCCATGTCCCCGTCTTGGAGACAGCGCCCGGCACTGAATGCCAGGGGCTGCACCAAGATCACGGGGGTCCCCATACATCTTAAAAATAAAAGTAAAAAAAGATTAAAAAATAATAATAGTTAAATCACCCCTTTTAAAATTTTTCAAATAAAGCACTGTAAAAATAAATTAATAAATATCAATAAATTAAACTTATTTAAAGCCTGTCTGGGCATGCTGGGGGTTGTAGTTTTGGAACAGCTGGAGGCACCCAAGGTGGGAAACACTGCCATAAACAATGATTCCCATTACAATGGGATCCCATATACACTGAATGATAGTGTGCTAAAACAAATACTGTAGCAGAATTCCATATGAACAATCTATAAAGCTGAGGAAGTGTTATATCCACTAAACAATAGACCTTGTTACTGACTGTCACTCTGCCAGCTGCTGCAAGCGTTGAAAACGACACATAGACTAAGGCAATAATATGTAAACTTCAGTCTTGATCAAGAATAAAGCATTATCCAAATACATTAAAAACCGAGTGTAACAGTTAAAAACCAAAAGAGAAAAAAAAATACTAGAACAAAACAAAAAACAACTATTAAGACAATGAAAATATATTGAGTGATTTGTATCGCCACCTTCTGGCCACCTTTGGGAATACAGCAATTTTATTTTATTTTTAAATACATTTTCAACAGTCAATTTTTATTGTATTTAACCAGTTCAAGACCAAGTCAGTTTCTCCTGTTTATGACCATGATCAATTTTATTTTTAGCAAATGAGATTCTAAAAACTTTGTTTCCCACTTAGTTATATAATGTTTGCATCTTTTTTTTCCATGAAACCTTAAACACTTGTTGCAGTATGAAATTAGAAAAAAAGGTAATAAGTGTGTTTTTTTTTTTGTTAAGCATAGCTATAATATTTTAGGTTACAGTGGTTTTTATCTGGCGGATTTATAAATAAATATGTGTATATATGTGTGTGTGTGTGTGTGTGTGTGTGTGTATATATATATATATATATATATATACATATATACACACACACACACACACACACACACACATAGTAAACAGGGGTGGGGAAATAATAATAATAATTTGAACAACAACAACATCAACAATCATCAATAATAATAATAATAGTTAATACATTATTTATTTAGATATTTTTTCTTTTTTTCCATCTTACACATCCCTCCATAATCATGGAGGATCTCTAGGGAAAGTTTAATGATATATTCTATCTCAAATACTTATCTGTTATCCACAAGTTAGGTCATAACAAGCTGATTGGTGGGGGTCCGACTGCTGGGACCCCTACTAATCCTGAAAATAATGAGAATATGTACCTCAGAATCAGTGTAAAGCACCTCTGTGGATTTTACTTATAACTGGGATTGACTTAAAGGGGTAGTCCAGGGCCCCCTGCGATCTCTCTGTACGTGGGCCAGGCTCTCGCGGGTGTTGACCTCCGCACGAAGCAGCGGCCGACACGCCCCCTCAATAGTGGCGGCCGACGCCCCCTTAATACATCTCTATGGCAGAGCCGGAGATTGCCGAAGGCAGCACTTCGGCTCTGCCATAGAGTTGTATTGAGGGGGCGTGTCGGCCGCGGCTTCGTGCGGAGGTCGACACGCCCCCTTCACGCAGGCTGTCGGGGCTCCGTACAGGAGATCGCAGGGGGCCCCAGCGGTCGGACCCCCCGCGATCTGCAACTTATCCCCTATCCTTAGGATAGGGGATAAGTTGTTCACCACTAGGTTCACCACTGGACAACCGTCCATTCACTTGTTCTAGATTCCTGTTTAGTGCTAGATTCCTTCGGCTGTTTGGGCATGCTGGGAGTTGTAGTTTTGCAACAGCTGGAGCCGCACAGCTTTAAAAAAAAAAAAAACTGATTTAAGGGCTAGGGAATGTCCCACAGTACCCCAAACATACTCATTTGCTGCTTACAATTTTGTCAATATCTCCTAAAGTGAATTGTGCCTAAATAATAAAGTATCATATTTTTTTTTTAACCTTTTTAAGACAACCACTTTGACCGTATTGATGTGTCTAGAAAAGCCCCCGCATCCACAACACTTATCATTTTTCCAGTATGATTTTGAGCTTATTTTACGAGGTCACCTTGACAGTAGTGTTGAGCGCGAATATTCGAAATGCAAATTTTTAAAGTGAATATCGGCACTTTGCGATTTCACGAATATTTAGAATATAGCGATATGTATATTCATAATGACAATTTTTTTTTAATGAAAATTTTTATGCGAATATCGGCACTTCCAGACTGGACACTGATCCCTTCCTTCTTTTAGGTGAGATATATTTGCGCATGGGAAAAAAATATATAAGAATGAACATAGCGAATATGCGAATTTTAGCGAACATAGGACGAATATTCGTCCATATATTCGCAAAATATCGCAAATTTGAATATGGCCCCTGCCGCTTATCACTACTTGACAGCAGGCACTTTATTACAACCTTTCGCTCTCCGGGCATGCTGGGAGTTGTAGTTGGGTATTTGCAACAGCTGGAGGCACACTGGTTAAAAACACCGCTGTACAGTGTCCTATATAATCTCATGCCTTCGCCATCAGTAAAGATGATGCACACAAATGATAAATAGTAAGATGCAGATGCCATGTCTGTGTACTCCAGCTGTTGCAAAAACTACAACTCCCAGCATGCCCGGACAGCCGAAGGCTGTCCGGGCATGCTGGGAGTTGTAGTTTTTGCAACAGCTGGAGGCACGCTGGTTGGAAACACTGCTGTTCACTGTCCCATATAATATCGCGCATTAGTAAATAATATGCGCACAAATGATAAATAGTCATATCCAGATGCCATATCTGTGTACTCCGGGCTAGAACAGAAACGGAGTAATTTGCTATCGAGTGTCAAGCTTGCAGGCACACAGCCCAGAAAGATGCCAAAGTTGACACGATGAGAGATTGTGGCATCAAAAGAGTTTGCAATCTACACAGACTACGCGGGCGATCCCCAGTTCTATGTGTACTAGACGTTTCATGTAAAGTAATAATCCCATGCGGTAGCTATGAATTCAACATCCTATTAGATACTGTATATACTTTTCCCGGGCTGATTTTGCAGCATTCATCACCCCTTCCAGGGACAGAGAATGTGTGCGGAACGTTACGGCATGCCAAAATGCCAATGGACGCGTTCCAGACTCCTAACACTCTTTATGAGATTTCTGAGTGAGTTGTTCAGACCTTCTGGGCAGTCTGACAGAGTCTGCATTTCCAATGCAGTGGAAACAATGAATTACATTAGCATGTGTGACTGGAGGCCTTGTTTTAACAAGTAGGAGAAAAAGAAATCATGTTACTTGCCAGATGAAGGTTTGAAGTTATTTTTTGCCTGGCTTTCTTTTGCTCCCTTCAACCACGTTCTTCCATCCGGCGTTGATAGTAGAAGCTGATCGTACGGACGTCGGTTAAGGTTATGGACCAAGGCAATGCTCTTCAGTGTGCAGTCTGGACCAACAGATGTCCAAAAAGCTGTCAAGAGTCTCATTATTTATTGGGGAAAATGTATTTTATTCTTTGTCTGATGTTAGAGCACCATCAATGAGCAGTCTATCTAGGGGCGTAGCTATAGAGGTAGCAGTCGCACCGAGGCCCTGTTGCACATCTGCCCCATAAGAGACCAGTATTATACTTGGCATATGGGGCCCTGTTGCAGATTTTGAATTGAGGCCCAAAAGCTACAAGCTACACCTACATCATATAGTGATCCCTCAACTTACAATGGCCTCAGGTTACAATATTTCCAACATACAATGGTCTTTTTTGAACCATTGTATACTGAAATCAGCCTCCACATACAATGCTTCCGTCAGTCCAGATCGGCAAATCTTGTCAATGGCTGGAAGGACCGACCAGAATGGGCATTCACTGGTAAAACCCCTGTATTACTGAAGTGCATGCACTGGCTGGCTGTTTGCTAGCGCCTCCCTACAATACAGGTAGGTACTTCATGTTCTGTACTACTCTTTCCCTGTGCCAGGGTTAGCTGTTCCTTTGGATACCAGGTGAGGGCAGCTCCATCGTACTTTATTAGGACACTGTGTTTACTGTACAGGGCCCTGAAGAAGCTCCTGTCCTCTACACACATCACTGTGATTTACAGCTTCCAGCAGCACTTTCTGTAACAACTCGACCTGCTTTGGCCCGAATGGTTAAACTTCTTTAGTGTCTGGCTGCAGCATCATATGTAGCCATGGCTATATCCTAGCCAATCATGAGTTGTGTCTATTTAAAGGGTTAATTTTTTTTATTTCTTTTTTATTAACTGGAGCCAAAAAGTTTAAAATGTTTTTAAAATACTTCTATTTAAAAATCTTAATCTTTTCAGTACTTATCAGTTGCTATATGCTCCAGAAAAAGTTGTATAGTTATTTTCAGTCTGACAACAGTCCTCTCTGCTGACACCTCTGTCCATGTCAGGAACTGTCCAGAGCAGGAATAAATCCCCATTGCAAACCTCTCCTGCTCTGGACAGTTTCTGACATGGACAGAGGTGTCAGCAGAGAGCACTGTGGTCAGACAAAAGAACTACACAACTTCCTCTGCGGTTGATTAGAAAAAAACGTTTCCACCGGGGTACCCCTTTAAGCTCTTTGTTCCTCAGACTTTGCCTGTGAAAGAGTATTATTCTCTGCAGCTAGCTATATCTTGCATCTGGTTCTGTGACTTTGGCTCTAATATTTGGTTAATCCTTTGCTATATGATTCAGTACTTCTGTTGTCCTATTTGCTTTTTGATCTGGCTTGCTGACTTTCCAGTGCAGGTTAACCCATTGTGTCCTGACTGTTCCTCCATGACCTTTACTTTATTGTGTACTGTTTGTTGTTTTTACCTGAGTCATCCCTGCACTTAGTCAAAGTAGAGACTCTCTTCTAGTTGTAGAATCGTCATTTAGGGCGATCACGCAATAGGCAAGGACAGGGGTTATCGGTGAATACAGGAGTGCACTGTTTCCCCTACCATGTGACACTTTCTTATTATTATCTACTTATTAATTATCTACTTTCTTTTCTTTAATCCTCACTTTTTCCTATTTTTGGATTACATTTTGGTGGCTTCAGAACCAATTACCAGGTTTTCATAGAGTTATAGTCTCAATATACAATGGTCGTCCTGGAACCACTTAATATTATAACTTGAAGGACCACTGTAGTTTCCTACTTTTTAGAATCATCATCGAATGTGTTCTACTTTTCTAGGTGCAGACATTTCTATCTGAGTCTCGTCCACAAGTACATTATTATATTAGCATCATCAATGACCGCATAAACAGTGCCTCTATACTGCCAGTATAGCGTTCCACATGAACAGTAACAGCCCCAGCATCAAGCAAGTAGCAGCCAAATGAAAATGTTATAGACTTCTCTATTGACTTATTACAGCAATATGCAAATGAGCCGCTACTATGCTAATGATATGCAGAGCTGGGCACTGAGATTAGAGATAACATTGTAACTTATGGATGACCTCTTGCTTAGACAACATCATTTGGTGGACACTCTAGAGAAGGCATCTTACTGTGTTTACCACTGGAAATGGCCTGTGTTGCTCTATGTAAGTTTAGCTGGAAAGTAAACCCTAATAAAAATGAGCATGTGTCATAATCTCTTCTCAGTTTTCTCCTGGCAGCTAGAACAGTGATCCCTCGCCTTTGGAAGAATAAGAACCTGCCAATTAGTTTTGGCTGGAGTAATTGATGACTGATTCTTGATATCAAGTCCTTGGCTTGACTTTATGTCTTCTCTCGTCATCAGATCCCTGTGCATATCTTAGCCCCCTTTCATAATATGAGTTAGGAGATATACGCCAAAGAGGAGACAATGGAGTCAGGTGTGTAACGAACAGATTTAATCCAATGCGACGCGTTTCACTGCGCTTTCAAGCGCGGTGAAACGCGTCGCATTGGATTAAATCTGTTCATTACACACCTGGCTCCATTGTCTCCTCCTTGGTCAGCGCCGGAATTCCTATCCTCCTCAAAGTTTGCCGTATATCTCCTTACTGTTTTTAGGAAGGCTGCAGACCAGGATCATCTTATCAAACGCATATCCTGGTTGTGTGGGAATGTACACAACCTGGCAGGGTGAGCCTTCACTTTTACCCTCCCCTCCCACACACCTGTGATCCCGTTGATTCTCCACAAGGGAGCGCCTGTTTTTCTTTGTTTTACATGATATGAGTTAGGAATACTTGAAGCCCCCTTCTCGATCCCACCTATCCTAGACATCGGAGAGTTCTTACTTCCACAGCAGCCTTTCCAGCAGTTAAAGGGGTATTCCAGCTTTATTCATCTTATCCCCTATCCAAAGGACCGCTGGGGACACCCACAATCTCGGTGTCGCCCCCTCCCAAAGACATTAATGGAGGGGGCGTGGTGTGACATCACTATTTGAAATCACAAACCCGTCTCAGAGGCAGCGCCCGGCACATAATGCCGAGGGCTGCACCAAGATCACGGGGGTCCTCAGTGGCAGGGCCCCTGCAATCATACATCTTATCCCCTATCCTTTGGATAGCGGATAAGATGTATAAAGCCGGAATACCCCCTTTAACTGTGCAGGGAACCAAACTTGTTAAATCTTTGCAGATGACACCAAGCTTTGTAGCACGGTACAGTCTATAGAGGATGTGCATAAGTTACAGGATGACTTGGATAGACTAAGTGTCTGGGCATCCACTTGGCAAATGAGGTTCAATGTGGATAAATGTAAAGTTATGCATCTGGGTACTAATAACCTGCATGCATCGTATGTCTTAGGGGGGATTAAACTGGCAGAGTCACTGGTAGAGAAGGATCTGGGTGTACTTGTAGATCACAGACTACAGAATAGCATGCAATGTCAGGCTGCTGCTTCCAAAGCCGGCAGGATATTGTCATGTATAAAAAGAGGCATGGACTCAAGGGACAGGGACATAATACTCCCCCTTTATAAAGCATTGGTACGGCCTCACCTGGAATATGCTGTTCAGTTTTGGGCACCTGTCCATAAAAGGGACACTGCGGAGTTGGAAAGGGTGCAGAGACGCGCGACTAAACTAATATGGGGCATGGAACATCTTAGCTATGAGGAGCGATTAAAGGAGTTACAATTGTTTAGTCTTGAGAAGAGACGTTTAAGGGGGGATATGATAAACGTATATAAGTATATTAATGGCCCATACAAAAAATATGGAGAAAAACTGTTCCAGGTTAAACCCCCCCAAAGGACGAGGGGACACTCCCTCCGTCTGGAGAAGAAAAAGTTTAGTCTCAAGGGGCGACACGCCTTCTTTACCGTGAGGACTGTGAATTTATGGAACGGTCTACCTCAGGAACTGGTCACAGTAGGAACAATTAACAGCTTTAAAACAGGATTAGATACATTTATGGAACAAAATAACATTAATGCTTATGAAGAAATATAAAATCCCATCCCTTCCCCAATATCGCGCCACACCCCTACCCCTTAATTCCCTGGTTGAACTTGATGGACATATGTCTTTTTTCGACCGTACTAACTATGTAACTATGTAACTATGTAACTATGTAATGAAGCATGCATTTAGTCCTCATTTGCATGTGACCTCAGAGGCCAGTGATTGGCTATAGAACTTCATTGGGGCACTTCTTCCAGGGACACTAGAGAGGCATTGGTATGGCAGTGAGCTGAGGGGTGAGTATAGTTTTTTTGTTTTTTTTTATCCTTCCACTGGGTAATTTAGAAAAAAAAAAGCCAAAACGTTCCTTCAACTTCACTTTCAACCATGGCATTTGGTGGGTTACAAGTGGGATCAGCGTAATCAGCGGATGCCAGTTGAAGATGGCAGCTGGCACCCATCGTGTAGGGAGCAGATTCAGCTTCCAAACCCGCTCCATACTTCCATAAGACCTGAATGACACACGTATACATTATTTTGGTGTTAACACGATTAAGCAAGACTCAAAACGTGGCTGGTTATTTTAGCATTTGAGGGCAAATAGCATACTTGCTGTCTACACAGGATATTGTAACATGTTGATCGCTTTCTCTTTGACTGTGTTTTGAGTCCCTTTGTAAGCAAAGCGCGCTACAATGGTTTGTTGTTGTTGTTGTTGTATCTACAATATAATGCAAAGTTTACATAAGAATATGTTATTTCGATATTATACAAATAACGCTCAATTACAGTTTTCTTCTCCGCATAACAAAATGAAGCTCAGGTGGAATTTAATTAGAAAACAGTTGTCGTTCATAAAACCATTAGTAATTGTTACATTTCACTACTTGTAGAGCTGATATAATTTGCTGCAAGGGAGGCAAGAGAACAAGACATGCAAACTCTCAAGGTTTCCACTTAATTGTCTTTTTGATAGGCTTAATAATTATTAGACCAAACCCCCGTCATTACTCTATGCTCAGGCTATACGGCATCCGGCAAAGTGACCTTAAAAATCTGTTCTTTTGAAACAGATTGCCCCTGATACAGTATGCGGCGGAGGGATTTCATCCCACATATGATTATATATTCTGCCTGTTGACAAGAATTAACTAATTGTTCTGTAGAAAAACAGTGTTTCGCAAGCATTTTCACTTATTCCAAAAATACTCCTGCTGTCAACAGTTTAGTGTAGTGATCCAGCGACGCTTCTGGCTTCATTAGATATTATGTAAGTACACAGCCATTTCTTAGTTGCCCTAAGCCTGATAAGTTAGATTTTTACTCTAAGCGGCAGCAGCAGCAACAGTTTGCACTTAATTGAGCTACATGTCCTAAAGGAATAGGCCGATAATACAACAATTCTGCCTAAAGTTATCTGCCTGTGCGATCATAATGAAATAGCTGTGTTTATTATTTAATATCTGCTTTTTACAGCATCAACAGACCCCATGTTATGCATACTGCAGAACATTTACCAAAAGGAAAAATTTTTTGGCATACATTATTGGGCACCTTAAAGGCTATGGACATGTTCAAGTTAAAGAAGCTTTCTTGGCATAGACAGCAAACAATATTCTAACATAATGTAAACATAGTCTTGACTCTCCTATTGACATAAAAAATACTTTGCTTATAAAAAAAATTCCCATTTATACTGCAAATAAATAAATACAATTAAGAGGAGTATTTCAAAACCAGAAAAAAATGCAGTCAGGGTGATATAGAAATAAAAAAACAAATGATACTCACCTGTACCCATCCCCACAGTTGCCAATCTAACAGCTCCCAGTCCTTGTTGTTTTTTGGTACCTGTGACACTCCAACCCATAGGAACTGCCCACACAGCCAATCACTTGCTATGGCAGGTCAACAGTGCTGTTACGCCGAGCGCTCCGGGTCCCCGCTCCTCCCCGGAGCGCTCGCTTCTCTCTCTCCGCTGCAGCGCTCCGGTCACGTCCTCTGACCCGGGGCGCTGCGATCCCGCTGCCAGCCGGGATGCGATTCGCGATGCGGGTAGCGCCCGCTCGCGATGCGCACCCCGGCTCCCCTACCTGACTCGCTCCCCGTCTGTTCTGTCCCGGCGCGCGCGGCCCCGCTCCCTAGGGCGCGCGCGCGCCAGGTCTCTGCGATTTAAAGGGCCACTGCGCCGCTGATTGGCGCAGTGGTTCCAATTAGGGTAATCACCTGTGCACTTCCCTATATTACCTCACTTCCCTTGCACTCCCTTGCCGGATCTTGTTGCCTTAGTGCCAGTGAAAGCGTTCCTTGTGTGTTCCTAGCCTGTGTTCCAGACCTTCTGCCGTTGCCCCTGACTACGATCCTTGCTGCCTGCCCCGACCTTCTGCTACGTCCGACCTTGCTCCTGCCTACTCCCTTGTACCGCGCCTATCTTCAGCAGCCAGAGAGGTGAGCCGTTGCTAGTGGATACGACCTGGTCACTACCGCCGCAGCAAGACCATCCCGCTTTGCGGCGGGCTCTGGTGAAAACCAGTAGTGGCTTAGAACCGGTCCACTAGCACGGTCCACGCCAATCCCTCTCTGGCACAGAGGATCCACTACCTGCCAGCCGGCATCGTGACAGTAGATCCGGCCATGGATCCCGCTGAAGTTCCTCTGCCAGTTGTCGCTGACCTCACCACGGTGGTCGCCCAGCAGTCACAACAGATAGCGCAACAAGGCCAACAGCTGTCTCAACTGACCGTTATGCTACAACAGTTACTACCACAGCTTCAGCAGTCATCTCCTCCGCCAGCTCCTGCACCTCCTCCGCAGCGAGTGGCCGCTCCTGGGATACGCTTATCCTTGCCGGATAAATTTGATGGGGACTCTAAGTTTTGCCGTGGCTTTCTTTCCCAATGTTCCCTGCATCTGGAGATGATGTCGGACCTGTTTCCCACTGAAAGGTCTAAGGTGGCTTTCGTAGTCAGTCTTCTGTCCGGAAAAGCCCTGTCATGGGCCACACCGCTCTGGGACCGCAATGACCCCGTCACTGCCTCTGTACACTCCTTCTTCTCGGAAATCCGAAGTGTCTTTGAGGAACCTGCCCGAGCCTCTTCTGCTGAGACTGCCCTGTTGAACCTGGTCCAGGGTAATTCTTCCGTTGGCGAGTATGCCGTACAATTCCGTACACTTGCTTCAGAATTGTCCTGGAATAATGAGGCCCTCTGCGCGACCTTCAAAAAAGGCCTATCCAGCAACATTAAAGATGTTCTGGCCGCACGAGAAATTCCTGCTAATCTACATGAACTTATTCACCTAGCCACTCGCATTGACATGCGTTTTTCTGAAAGGCGTCAGGAACTCCGCCAAGATATGGACTCTGTTCGCACGAGGCGTTTCGTCTCCTCGGCTCCTCTCTCCTCTGGTCCCCTGCAATCTGTTCCTGTGCCTCCCGCCGTGGAGGCTATGCAGGTCGACCGGTCTCGCCTGACACCTCAAGAGAGGACACGACGCCGTATGGAGAACCTCTGCCTGTACTGTGCTAGTACCGAACACTTCCTGAGGGATTGTCCTATCCGTCCTCCCCGCCTGGAAAGACGTACGCTGACTCCGCACAAAGGTGAGACAGTCCTTGATGTCTACTCTGCTTCTCCACGTCTTACTGTGCCTGTGCGGATGTCTGCCTCTGCCTTCTCCTTCTCTACAGTGGCCTTCTTGGACTCTGGATCTGCAGGAAATTTTATTTTGGCCTCTCTCGTCAACAGGTTCAACATCCCGGTGACCAGTCTCGCCAGACCCCTCTACATCAATTGTGTAAATAATGAAAGATTGGACTGTACCATACGTTTCCGCACGGAGCCCCTTCTTATGAGCATCGGATCTCATCATGAGAGGATTGAACTTTTGGTCCTCCCCAATTGCACCTCGGAGATTCTCCTTGGACTTCCCTGGCTTCAACTTCATTCCCCAACCCTGGATTGGTCCACTGGGGAGATCAAGAGTTGGGGGTCCTCTTGTTCCAAGAACTGTCTAAAACCGGTTCCCAGTAACCCTTGCCGTAACTCTGTGGTTCCTCCTGTAACCGGTCTCCCTAAGGCCTATATGGACTTCGCGGATGTTTTCTGCAAAAAACAAGCTGAGACTCTACCTCCTCACAGGCCTTATGATTGCCCTATCGACCTCCTCCCGGGTACTACCGCACCCCGGGGCAGAATTTATCCTCTCTCTGCCCCAGAGACTCTTGCCATGTCCGAATACGTCCAGGAGAATCTAAAAAAGGGCTTTATCCGTAAATCCTCCTCCCCTGCCGGAGCCGGATTTTTCTTTGTGTCCAAAAAAGATGGCTCCCTACGTCCTTGCATTGACTACCGCGGTCTTAATAAAATCACGGTTAAGAACCGCTACCCCTTACCCCTCATCTCTGAACTCTTTGATCGCCTCCAAGGTGCCCACATCTTTACTAAATTGGACTTAAGAGGCGCCTATAACCTCATCCGCATCAGAGAGGGGGACGAGTGGAAAACGGCATTTAACACCAGAGATGGACACTTTGAGTATCTGGTCATGCCCTTTGGCCTGTGCAACGCCCCTGCCGTCTTCCAAGACTTTGTCAATGAGATTTTTCGTGATCTGTTATACTCCTGTGTTGTTGTATATCTGGACGATATCCTAATTTTTTCTGCCAATCTAGAAGAACACCGCCAGCATGTCCGTATGGTTCTTCAGAGACTTCGTGACAACCAACTCTATGCCAAAATCGAGAAATGTCTGTTTGAATGCCAATCTCTTCCTTTTCTAGGATATTTGGTCTCTGGCCGGGGACTACAGATGGATCCAGACAAACTCTCTGCCGTCTTAGATTGGCCACGCCCCTCCGGACTCCGTGCTATCCAACGCTTTTTGGGGTTCGCCAATTATTACAGGCAATTTATTCCACATTTTTCTACCATTGTGGCTCCTATCGTGGCTTTAACCAAAAAAAATGCTGATCCCAAGTCCTGGCCTCCTCAAGCAGAAGACGCCTTTAAACGACTCAAGTCTGCCTTTTCTTCGGCTCCCGTCCTCTCCAGACCTGACCCTTCCAAACCCTTCCTATTGGAGGTTGATGCCTCCTCAGTGGGAGCTGGAGCTGTTCTCCTACAAAAAAATTCTTCCGGGCATGCTGTCACTTGTGGTTTTTTCTCTAGGACCTTCTCTCCAGCGGAGAGGAACTACTCCATCGGGGATCGAGAGCTTCTAGCCATTAAATTAGCACTTGAGGAATGGAGGCATCTGCTGGAGGGATCAAGTTCTCCTGTTATTATCTACACCGACCACAAGAACCTCTCCTACCTCCAGTCTGCCCAACGGCTGAATCCTCGCCAGGCCCGGTGGTCTCTGTTCTTTGCCCGATTTAATTTTGAGATTCACTTTCGTCCTGCCGATAAGAACATTAGGGCCGATGCTCTCTCTCGTTCCTCGGATGCCTCAGAAGTTGAACTCTCTCCGCAACACATCATTTCACCTGACTGCCTGATCTCCACTTCTCCTGCCTCCATCAGGCAGACCCCTCCAGGAAAGACCTTTGTTTCTCCTCGCCAACGCCTCGGAATCCTCAAATGGGGTCACTCCTCCCATCTCGCAGGTCATCCGGGTATCAAGAAATCTGTGCAACTCATCTCCCGCTTCTATTGGTGGCCGACTCTGGAGACGGATGTTGTGGACTTTGTGCGAGCCTGCACTATCTGTGCCCGGGATAAGACTCCTCGCCAGAAGCCCGCTGGGTTTCTTCATCCTCTGCCTGTCCCCGAACAGCCTTGGTCTCTGATTGGTATGGACTTTATTACTGATTTACCCCCTTCCCGTGGCAACACTGTTATTTGGGTGGTCGTTGATCGATTCTCCAAAATGGCACATTTCATCTCTCTTCCTGGTCTTCCTTCTGCGCCTCAGTTGGCTAAACAATTTTTTGTACACATTTTTCGTCTTCACGGGTTGCCTACGCAGATTGTCTCGGATAGAGGCGTCCAATTCGTGTCTAAATTCTGGAGGGCTCTCTGTAAACAACTCAAGATTAAATTAAATTTTTCTTCTGCATATCATCCCCAGTCCAATGGACAAGTAGAAAGAATTAACCAGATCTTGGGTGATTATTTGCGACATTTTGTTTCCTCCCGCCAGGATGACTGGGCAGATCTTCTCCCATGGGCCGAATTCTCGTATAACTTCAGGGTCTCTGAATCTTCCTCCAAATCCCCATTTTTCGTGGTGTACGGCCGTCACCCTCTTCCCCCCCTCCCTACTCCCTTGCCCTCTGGTCTGCCCGCTGTAGATGAAATTTCTCGTGACCTTTCCATCATATGGAGAGAGACCCAAAATTCTCTCTTACAGGCTTCTTCACGCATGAAGAGATTCGCGGATAAGAAAAGAAGAGCTCCTCCCGTTTTTTCCCCTGGAGACAAGGTATGGCTCTCCGCTAAATATGTCCGCTTCCGTGTCCCTAGCTACAAGTTGGGACCACGCTATCTTGGTCCTTTCAAAATTTTGCGTCAAATTAATCCTGTCTCTTATAAACTTCTTCTTCCTCCTTCTCTTCGTATCCCTAATGCCTTTCACGTCTCTCTTCTCAAACCACTCATCCTCAACCGTTTTTCTCCCAAATCTGTTCCTCCCACTCCTGTTTCCGGCTCCTCGGACATCTTCTCGGTCAAGGAAATCTTAGCTGCCAAAAAGGTCAGAGGAAAAAATTTTTTTTTAGTGGACTGGGAGGGTTGTGGTCCTGAAGAGAGATCCTGGGAACCTGAGGACAACATCCTAGACAAAAGTCTGCTCCTCAGGTTCTCAGGCTCTAAGAAGAGGGGGAGACCCAAGGGGGGGGGTACTGTTACGCCGAGCGCTCCGGGTCCCCGCTCCTCCCCGGAGCGCTCGCTTCTCTCTCTCCGCTGCAGCGCTCCGGTCACGTCCTCTGACCCGGGGCGCTGCGATCCCGCTGCCAGCCGGGATGCGATTCGCGATGCGGGTAGCGCCCGCTCGCGATGCGCACCCCGGCTCCCCTACCTGACTCGCTCCCCGTCTGTTCTGTCCCGGCGCGCGCGGCCCCGCTCCCTAGGGCGCGCGCGCGCCGGGTCTCTGCGATTTAAAGGGCCACTGCGCCGCTGATTGGCGCAGTGGTTCCAATTAGGGTAATCACCTGTGCACTTCCCTATATTACCTCACTTCCCTTGCACTCCCTTGCCGGATCTTGTTGCCTTAGTGCCAGTGAAAGCGTTCCTTGTGTGTTCCTAGCCTGTGTTCCAGACCTTCTGCCGTTGCCCCTGACTACGATCCTTGCTGCCTGCCCCGACCTTCTGCTACGTCCGACCTTGCTCCTGCCTACTCCCTTGTACCGCGCCTATCTTCAGCAGCCAGAGAGGTGAGCCGTTGCTAGTGGATACGACCTGGTCACTACCGCCGCAGCAAGACCATCCCGCTTTGCGGCGGGCTCTGGTGAAAACCAGTAGTGGCTTAGAACCGGTCCACTAGCACGGTCCACGCCAATCCCTCTCTGGCACAGAGGATCCACTACCTGCCAGCCGGCATCGTGACAAGTGCGACCAGTGATTGGCTGAAAATGCAATTCCTGCGGTATTGAAGTATCAAGCACCACTTAGTTTAAACACCATTCGAGTTAGATTAAAACATAGCTTTTACTGATATTAGTAAAAAATAATAATGAGGGGTACACACATGAATTGGGGGCATAAGGAAAAAAGGGGTACAGGTGAAACCCTATTCTTAGCGTCCCTAATCAGTTCTACTCCTAATATAAGTGTGGAAATAGAAAAAGAACAATATAGAGGGGGGTAGTACAATACAATCTTAAAATTGTGGTAGGTCTCTTTTACCTACGCGTTTCGCCCTCCTTAATAGTGTTGAGCGGCATAGGCCATATTCAAATTCGCGAATATTCGCGAATATATGGACGAATATTCGTCATATATTTGCGAATATTCGAAAATTCGTTATATTTTTGTTTTATTTTCGCATTTGCGAAAAATCGCGCATGCGAAAATTAACATATGTGAATATTCGCATATGCTAAAATTAGCATATGCGAAAATTCGCATATGCTAATTTTCGCATATGCGAATGTTCGCACGTCAGTCTCACACAGTAGTATTACAGCCTTCTTTACACCACACAAGCTGGAAGCAGAGAGGGGTGATCACTGTGATGTGTACTGTGAAAAAAAAAATAAAAAATATTCGTAACGAATATACAGCGCTATATTCGCGAAATTCGCGAATTCGCGAATATGCGATATTCGCGAATAATATTCGAATTGCGAATATTCGTGAGCAACACTACTCCTTAATGAAGGGGGGACTCATCAGGGATAAGAGAACCACAAAACATAAATGATATAAATGGGTGTACCTGATAAGACATATACAATAAAGTAATCAATAATATGATAAAGGGTAACAGAAATTAGCAGGCGTCTTAGAGAAGAAGTCTGTGTCAGTCTTAGTCAGAGATATGTCTTAGAGATATGGTGCAATTTACATAATAGATGATGCAGATATAGTGAACATATATATCCAATATGTGATACAGATGCATTAATGATACACATCCACTATAGAAGTTGATGGCTTCAGAGGGTTCTGAAGCCATCAACTTCTATAGTGGATGTGTATCATTAATGCATCTGTATCACATATTGGATATATATGTTCACTATATCTGCATCATCTATTATGTAAATTGCACCATATCTCTAAGACATATCTCTGACTAAGACTGACACAGACTTCTTCTCTAAGACGCCTGCTAATTTCTGTTACCCTTTATCATATTATTGATTACTTTATTGTATATGTCTTATCAGGTACACCCATTTATATCATTTATGTTTTGTGGTTCTCTTATCCCTGATGAGTCCCCCCTTCATTAAGGAGGGCGAAACGCGTAGGTAAAAGAGACCTACCACAATTTTAAGATTGTATTGTACTACCCCCCTCTATATTGTTCTTTTTCTATTTCCACACTTATATTAGGAGTAGAACTGATTAGGGACGCTAAGAATAGGGTTTCACCTGTACCCCTTTTTTCCTTATGCCCCCAATTCATGTGTGTACCCCTCATTATTTTTTTTTACTAATATCAGTAAAAGCTATGTTTTAATCTAACTCGAATGGTGTTTAAACTAAGTGGTGCTTGAAACTCAATTCTTATCACCAAGAGCTCTATATCGTTGTAAGGTTTTGGTACCTACTATCCTTACCATAAGTTGTGTTGGTATTGAAGTATCACAAGAACCAGGAGGTAGCACTTAGTGGTGGGGACCAGGATCTGTCAGATTGGCAGCTGTGGAGGATCAGGGCAGATTAGTATAATTTATTTGAACTTTTGATACTGCCTTGATTAACTTTACTTTTTTTTCTGGAGCTGGAATACCCTTTTAACCTGTTCATTTCCCATGAGCAGTACCATGGCTCATCGAATAACACTTTTATCACTGGGATACTGAGAAGAAATTTGACTGAGGACATGTACACAGAGTTTGTCTATTCTCCTTGTGTTTCTGTATGTTTTTTTCTGGGAATCTGTCAGGGGACAGGGACTAATGTGAGAATGTGTGTGTATCACTATGGAATATGTTAGCACTTTAACTGGAAAAAAAAAAAGCATTAGTCGGGCTGTCCTATCAACATGATTCTCTATGGATCCCATTGGAGTTGATAAAAATCTTATTTCTTCAGCCAGTTTTAAGCTCCTGAGCTGCCTGAACCTAATACAACAAGAGCAGAATTTTTATGTCTGGTTATGGAAAACCAAACCTGACTAGGTAAGTTCTATCATATTTAAAATTTAATTAAAATAACAATTAGGTATAAATGGCAAATTGACATAAAAAGTGTTATGGAAAGATATTCTATAAAAACCAGTAAGTAGACTAAAGTGTTCCTGGCATCTCACTTCATGCACTGGCTGACAAAATTGCTTGATTAGTCCACATGGTAAATGCTGCTCCCTGCTGGTTCTCTAATGCGGTGCTGCCATTCTTGTCCTCCTGGAGAAGCTAAGAGTGCACACTGGACAGCTCTTGAATATTTAAAGGCTAGTGCATGCTCCTTCCTCCACGAATGTCCTAGTACTATACCCTATCTAAAAAAGACTTCTCCGGATAGGTCCCTTGCTTGAGCAACAGAATTCGATTTACCTTGGGATCTGCAAAGGCTTACTTTAGATTGTGTTTCTTGGTTATGACCTGATTTGCTGACCAATTTCTACATTTTCTGCCTGTCGTGACCTACTATCTGCCTGCATAGATCTTCTGCCTGTTACCTGCCCAGTCCCCAGCTTTCTGGGCCTCTGTCTGCTTTTATGGTACAACCCTTGGACATAGTAGCCATAGATGACTCTAGGGTAATTTCCTGGCTGTTCCTTAAAGCTAAGTTTAGATTTCTGTACAGGTATTAAATTGAATTAGATGTGCAAGGAAAGCATGTCCAGCACTAAAGGGTCCAGCACCAATTAAAGAGAAGTTGGCCTGGCAAACAGATTGGGTTAGCATCAGAAACCCAATTTATAATAACCTGTTGAATCTCATTTTCATCATTTTCATCATCATTTTTTACTGTGAACATAATGGTTTCCATAATGACAACATACAAGCTATTCATAGTATAAGACTAGGGCTTCTTTTAGACATTTTATAGCTCTACAGATTGATTTAAACTATCGACTGACCGCTGCAGTCCACTATTGTGTACAAATCACTGAAATTGCTTTAAGTTATGCTCATACAGTATCTTTTAACCCCTTAAGGACTCAGCCCATTTTGGCCTTAAGGACTCAGACAATTTAATTTTTACGTTTTCATTTTTTCCTCCTCGCCTTCTAAAAATCATAACTCTTTTATATTTTCATCCACAGACTAGTATGAGGGCTTGTTTTTTGCGCGACCAGTTGTCCTTTGTAATGACATCACTCATTATATCAGAAAATGTGTGGCGCAACCAAAAAACACTATTTTTGTGGGGAAATTAAAACGAAAAACGCAATTTTGCTAATTTTGGAAGGTTTTATTTTCACGCCGTACAATTTCTGGTAAAAATGACATGTGTTCTTTATTCTGAGGGTCAATACGATTAAAATGATACCCATTATTATATACTTTTATATTATTGTTGCGCTTAAAAAAAATCACAAACTTTTTAACCAAATTAGTACGTTTATAATCCCTTTATTTTGATGACCTATAACTTTTTTATTTTTCCGTATAAGCGGCGGTATGGGGGCTCATTTTTTGCGCCATGATCTGTACTTTTTTTTGATACCACATTTGTATATAAAAAACTTTTAATACATTTTTTATAATTTTTTTTTAAATAAAATGTATTAAAAAAGTAGGAATTTTGGACTTTTTTAATTTTTTTTCGTTCACGCCGTTCACCGTACGGGATCATTAACATTTTATTTTAATAGTTCGGACATTTACGCACGCGGCGATACCAAATATGTCTATAAAAAATGTTTTTTACGCTTTTTGGGGGTAAAATAGGAAAAAACGGACGTTTTACTTTTTTATTGGGGGAGGGGATTTTTCACTTTTTTTTTACTTTTACTTTTACATTTTTTTACATTTTTTTTTACACTTGAATAGTCCCCATAGGGGACTATTCATAGCAATACCATGATTGCTAATACTGATCTGTTCTATGTATAGGACATAGAACAGATCAGTATTATCGGTCATCTCCTGCTCTGGTCTGCTCGATCACAGACCAGAGCAGGAGACGCTGGGAGCCGCACGGAGGAAGGTGAGGGGACCTCCGTGCGGCGTTATGAATGATCGGATCCCCGCAGCAGCGCTGCGGGCGATCCGATTGTTCATTTTAATCGCGAACTGCCGCAGATGCCGGGATCTGTATTGATCCCGGCACCTGAGGGGTTAATGGCGAACGCCCGCGAGATCGCGGGCGTCGGCCATTGCCGGCGGGTCCCTGGCTGCGATCAGCAGCCGGGATCAGCCGCGCATGACACGGGCATCGCTCCGATGCCCGCGGTTATGCTTAGGACGTAAATGTACGTCCTGGTGCGTTAAGTACCACCTCACCAGGACGTACATTTACGTCCTGCGTCCTTAAGGGGTTAAAGCTCATCTGGAAGCTGAAAAAAAGGCTAATTTTATGATAAAAATAACAGATTTTTTAGGACTTTTTTAGAATTTTATTTGCATTGGACCATTTTTTTAGAATTTTTTTCATATATATATATATATATATATATATATATATATATACACACACACACACAGTCATGGCCATAAATGTTGGCACCCCTGAAATTTTTCAAGAAAATGAAATATTTCTCACAGAAAAGGATTGCAGTAACACATGTTTTGCTATACACATGTTTATTCCCTTTGTGTGTATTGGAACTAAACCAAAAAAGGGAGGAAAAAAGCAAATTGGACATAATGTGACACTAAATTCCAAAAATGGGCTGGACAAAATGATTGTCACCCTTTCAAAATTGTGGAAAAATAAGATTGTTTCAAGCATGTGATGATCCTTTAAACTCACCTGGGGAATGTAACAGGTGTGGGGAATATAAAAATCACACCGGAAAGCAGACAAAAAGGAGAGAAGTTCACTTAGTCTTTGCATTGTGTGTCTGTGTGTGCCACACTAAGCATGGACAACAGAAAGAGGAGAAGAGAACTGTCTGAGGACTGAAGAACCAAAATTAGTGGAAAAATATCAACAATCTCAAGGTTACAAGTCCATCTCCAGAGATCTAGATTTGCCTTTGTCCACAGTGCGCAACATTATCAAGAAGTTTGCCACCCATGATACTTTAGCTAATTTCCCTGGGCATGGATGGAAGAGAAAAATTGATGAAAGGTGTCAACGCAGGATAGTCTGGATGGTGGATAAGCAGCCCCAAACAAGTTTCAAAGATATTCAAGCTGTCCTGCAGGCTCAGGGAGCATCAGTGTCAGCGCCAACTATCCATCGACATTTAAATGAAATGAAATGCTACTGCAGGAGACCCAGGAGGACCCCACTGCTGACACAGAGACATTAAAAAGCAAGACTACATTTTGCCAAAATTAACTTGAGTAAGCCAAAATCCTTCTGGGAAAACATCTTGGGGACAGATGAGACCAAGATAGAGCTTTTTGGTAAAGCACATCATTCTACTGTTTACCGAAAACGGAATGATGCCTACAAAGAAAATAACACAGTACCTACAGTAAAATATGGTGGAGGTTCAATTATGTTTTGGGGTTGTTTTGCTGCCTCTGGCACTGGGTGCTTTGAATGTGTGCAAGGCATCATGAAATTTGAGGATTACCAATGGATTTTGGGTCGCACTGTACAGCCCAGTGTCAGAAAGCTGGGATTGTGTCAGAGATATTGGGTCTTCCAGCAGTACAATGACCCCAAACACATGTCAAAAAGCACCCATAAATGGATGGCAACAAAGCGCTGGAGAGTTCTGAAGTGGTCAGCAATGAGTCCAGATCTAAATCCCATTGAACACTGTTACGTTGGGCATGTAGAAGAGTGACCCTGCTCTCATCCAGAATCACTTTCTCTGCCTATTTGCATATCCAAAACTGGATGACAGTCCCTGCACTGGACTTAAATGTAGGGTGTAACATGGTCTAAAACAATAAACAAAACTATACAGAGGTCAAAGAAACAGGTAAGGACACACATGGATAACAAGCACTAACAAGACACAGAGGATAAAGAAGCATACAGAAATAGTGTAGTCTAAAAAGCAGGGTCAAAATCTAAATAGCAGCATAGGTACCAAATCACTAAGCAGAGAATAAACATATAGGAAGATGAGGTCAGAAAACTCAGGATAAAAAAAAAACAGTAGCTGTGCAATAGCTTGTGCAGATGAACTGAACACAAGCAAGGCCTGAGCAGACCAGCAAGGTGTTTGTGTTTACCTGTGATAGGTGGGGATGCTGAGAGCAGATGTAATAGGCTCTAGGGTCAACCCTGCTGATAGAACCAGGCGTTGTCACCTCAAAGCATGATGCTATAAAGAACACAAGAAAATTAACCCTTAAATCAGAACCAGATACTATTTACAGTAGTACTACAAAAAGTCTACATGTAATTTAGCCTAGGTGATAACTGTCTTACTGGTTAAGGTCTGAGTGCAGGGAGTCCGTAGATTACAAGAACAGGAGTCCCGACTGCCCCTGTCTGTATAGAGCAGCAGTCAGGCACACACACTACCACTGTTTCAGAACTCTAAGACACAACTGAACATAGCTAAACTACTTCACCATTCCATCCAACCACTCTATTGTGATATGTCGTGGTCCCACAGGTTAGTCCCAAACAGATCTGAGACTTATCCCCTATTCTCTGGATAGATGATAAGTTGTTATTATAGGGAATCTCCTTTAATGACTGTAAAATGGGGTTTCCTAATCAAGGTGCCTCCAGCTGTAGCAAAACTACCACTTGGTTGTCCGGGCATGTTGGGAGTGGTAGTTTTGCAACAGCTGGATGCACCCTGGTTGGGAAACACTGCTCTAGAGATATGTTTCTTCTAATTATATTTGTAAGCGTTCTATGTAATATAAGTGTGTGTGTGTGTGTGTGTGTATTTTAGTGTTTTGTGAATCAACATTTCCCCTTATATAATGTACCCACCACTGTTTACCATGCAGTTACATAGTTATATTGCATTATATCATGTTAGTAAATGTTATTATTTAAATTGTGCGCAGCATTTTTCAGAAAGCAAATGTGTTTAAAAGGCTTCGGGTTCTAACCCCAGCGCTCTCGTATTTCGTTCTCCTTCATTTCGCTGCTTATTTCAGATACATTTGAAGTGAATTATCTCGGTAGTTTATTTATGAGAAGTGGGTAATTTTGGCTGATCATTTCATATATGGTTGACAGTTTGCTAAAAATAAAACACCAAATAATCACTCATTGGCTGCCTCACCTGAGGCTAACTATTATATGATGATATAGTGTCTTTGTTGCCATGGCAATAAGCTACTTAAATGCCTTTGTTAAAATGGCTCTCTATTAAACTATAATACTGTATGATGTGTGCACGGGGCATACAGTAGGAATAAAAATGCGCTTATGCAGTGGATTAAAAACATCATTTAGAGGATGATATCTATAGTAAGAAAATTCTATTTAATATTATTATTAATTCTGTTATATATGTGGTGGCAAATTGGGGAGATGGCGTGTATGTAATACTGGTGGGATGCTGTGACTGGATTAAAGTTTGTGACACCAGGGTAGTGTTGACCTCCACACTCCAAGGGTAGTAGCTTCCTGGGCCAAGCACTACTCAATTTTACTCAGGAACTTGCAAAGTATACAGGAACAGTTCAACAGTTCACTGGGCAATGCTTCAGGGATCACAGTTGCTTCTAGGCACTATGGGACTTGTAGTCCTCACTCACTTAGCTTGCTGAGATTTACTTCAGACAGATCTGAACTTGACTTTGTAGTTTGTATAAGACTCAGGAGCAGACAAACACTGACTCTGCTCTCCACTTAGGAATCCTATATCAGGGCTTACTGCCAGACTGGACCACTGGACCTAATGTAACCAGAGTTGCCTGATGCTTTCTTTCTCCTGCTATCCTTTCGGAACTTGACATGCCTGTACTTGACTTGGACAGTGCAAGGTCTGGTCAGCGGTATCCTCTGAAGGGTGCTGTCGCTAGTAACAGATTGGTGCAGCAACTGGATCTCCTAGGCCTGTTACCATTTGGAGAGATACAGGTCCACAGCAGAGGTCTGAAGGTGACCTCCACTCTCCTCTCCTTACTAGACTCTTCACACAACTCACAACAAACTAGCTCCTCCCAGTCTAGCTCCCAGACTTAAGGAGAGCAGGGCAGCAGCCTTTATTGGCTGAAGCAGGCATGTGATCTCTTCAGTATCCTCCTGCACAGAAAGGTTAACCCCTTAAGGCACAATAAAGCATAAAAGAGCACAGACAGTATATTACAGCGCAATAGATTGTACATTTAACCCTGAGTAGTGAGCCCGGAGCAGACATGCTAGGTGACATCCACCAGTCAGGTCAGGAAGACATATGTGTTCCGCACACATATTATCTATTCAAGTGGTGCATATCCCATTTGTAATTGGGTCAGGATAAACTTTATTTACATCTTTTCAGCCTTAATTTCATCCTCCCCGAGTCCACTTGACCCCCACTGAGAGTCTCCACCTCCCCCAGAGTCTGTTGTGTGGAGCCAAAGTAACTTTAGGTAACCAGACACCTAAGAAAGTTGTTGGTTGAACAGTGAAACCATCTTCTGGTTTCTCCATATTGTGGTCAATCACTTTTGTCAACTCTTCCGCACTCCCAGCACAGTTAACCCCCTTAAAGATTACCCCTCCTCTTTGCCTACCTGGAGGCTGATTTTTCTGTCCTCCTGCCCCTTTGTATAGTATGAAGTAGTGCTTCGGGAGTTTGAGGTATTGGCATACAGCTTGCAGCTAAATATAGGGGGGAATTCACAATTATTGTTTGTGGTAGACATGTTTTACAATCAATAATTTTCTGCTGTGAAAACGCTGATGTGCATCAAATTTATGAAATGGCGCACAGCATATGGTTAATTTGTCTCATCCATAGACTGCTGGGGAAAATTACCTCAGCACTGTCACTTTATGTAATAAAGGAAAAAGTGGCTGTGTAAAGTGCTGTGTGTTGCTGTATTGCATGGCTGACCCTTTATAACATTCTTATTTTCCCATATATGAGGCTGTATGAGGGATAATTTTTTAATTGCAGTTTTTAACAGTACCATTGTTGCGTATATGTGATGTTTTGGTAATTTTTTTTGCATTTTTTTTTATGTGATGTGAGCAACAATCTGCAATTTTGGAAATTTTTCAGACATTTCCCGCACACAACAATACCAAATATGTTTATTTATTCAATTGTTTTACTTTTTTTTTATTTATAAAATGGGAAAAGAGGGTAACTTATAATTTTTTTTTCTTTGGGGGAAGGGTCTTATGCACATTTAATAAAACTCAGAGCTGTAGTTGTGTACCATATAGAGGGTCCCATGTTAGGGCAGCAAGCCCCAACCTATGACTCTTCAGCTGTTGCAAAACTACAACTTTATCCAAAACAATAGAATGATGATGGCCCTTACCAGTGTCGGTGCAAGAACGGTAGCTGTTATTTTCAACGGTGCAACCAGCAGACAGACAGCATTGGGATGAGGGAAGCCAAGAGATCCCAATGCTGTATGCTTGAAAATAAAAGCTACCGTTCTTGCACCAACACTGGTGAGTGCAATCATCATTCTATTGTGTTGGATATCATGGATGTTCTTTCTGATTGAGCACCCCGGAGGGGTGTATCAGGTGTCCGTCATAGCTGTGCAGGATTTAAGTGAAATCATCATGGTTTTACTGTGCCGAACGCTTTGTTTTTTGTGCCATAAGACTACAACTTTATTATAGTTTTGTATCATATAAGGCCCCTTTCACACTGCCGTTATGTCCCTGCATTCTGACACCTGTTGTTTGGCAATAACGGGTCATGAAAAAATAGCTTAAATAACTGTATACAACGGATGATAACTGATGACCAATATTGACGGACATTCTGTCTAAATAAGAGACGTGTGCCATCCGTCATGCACCATTATTTTATGTCTGTTATTTTCTTTCTATGTGACTTCCTGATTGTGATGCTGTACTGAGCATGCTCAGTAGCAATAATGGATCATAATGGAACATAAAAATATCGGACAATAACGGATGTCATTTGTGAACATAAGTCACCCATAGACTTTAATGTTAAAATTTTAACATCCGTTATTCCACTGTTATTTTTGAAGGGACAAAAATTTGTGAATGTACCGTTATTTGCACAAAAATGTCAAAAATAACGGACGTTAGTCATAAAGGGACATAACTGATGCTAAAGAATGGTCAAAAAATCCCATTGACATGAATGGGATTTTTTGACAGACGTTTTATGGACTTTCTGACGGGAGTTCATGACGGGAGTTTTTGCAGGAAAATAATGGTAGTGTGAAAGGGGCCCAAGGGTTTAAACTACTTGCCTGTGCTTAGTCATTTATCAAATGTATTGTCCCTGCCTGGTGGGGACTTGATACTTTTTGCCGCAATGATGTATTCCTAACAACTGTATCCACTAACACAGATTTGACTGTCTACAGTGATTTATTATTAATCTGCTGTGCTGTGAAAAGGTGCAAAAAAGGCACACTCAGTGCTTGTGTGTTTTTTTTTGCATCTTTTCACCACAAAAAAACATATCTAAATCCCTTGATAAATTCCCCCATTGACTGTAAAACACGTCCACGACAGATAATAATTATAAATTCCCCCTTAGTTTTATAATTTGGACCCCAGCGATCTACCATTTTTTCCCTATCGTTTGGATAGGGGATTGGTTATGTTTCACTGCATTACTCCTTTAATGTCCTTAACACCACACAAAGGAAAAATATATTCTTCCTATATAAAAAATATCTTTCAAATGCACACTTGCCACACGTGTCACTCAGACACTGGAAACTAGCCATACTCCAGATACCTGCATGCTGGACATATGTCCCAAATGTGCCAGTCACACATGCCACACACGCCATTCACAAGCTGAACACATGCCATGTAAGCACCAATCACAAATAGGAGTCGTGCCACACAAGTCTGTCAATGCCACTAACATGATAGAAATATGGATTTCACACCCAACTCACATTCATCAGATTTTTTTTTTGCCCATTGCCTGTCCTTAAAGGAATCCCTTTTGGCAACACTTCTGTAGCTGGGAAGAAGCAATTCCCTTGACATAGCTGAGCCGTGTTTACTTAAAGGGAATGTGTTGCCATGAAAATGCTATCTAATTCATCGACACCACATTATAGAGTATGAAGAGCTGAGCAGATAAATATATACAGCATACAGGGGCCAGAGTATCGTGATGTCGTGATGTCAGGGCTCCGTCCCCTCGTGACATGACGCGGTCGTCACACCTGGCAGAAGGGGCAAACTAACTGACACTAAAGATAGCATCATATGCAGCAGAACTGAACAGGTGTTTGTTAGCAGAGCAGGTACTTTGACAACAGCTAGCCATGATGGCTACAGGTGCAGGCTGGCTGGAAAAAGCTGCAAGCAGACAGGAATCATGGTAGACAGTCCAAGTTCCTCAACAGAAGAGACAGGTCAGGTTGAGAAAGAGGAAAAGTCCAATAGACAAGCAGGACCAGGAATACAGGATCAACAGACAGACAGACAGACAGATACCTAAGCAGTACTGAATACATAACCTTGCTAAAGGATCAGGCAACAGGTGGAGCAGGTTTATATATTGAGTGCAAGGCAGGGATAGAAGAAGGATCCATTAGTGAGTGCACACTGTTTCTATAACATTTAGCCAGTGCTCGCGTCCCTAGGGGGCAGAGCAGGAACTGCAGCAGGAGACACACCCTAGCAGGGAGACCAGGAAGCACAGAAGACTCATGGCACAGAGGATGTTGCCCGACGCTGGTAAGAAAAAGGACATGTGGTAAGCAGGTAGTTGCCAACCAGCAGCATTACAGCTTAAAGTGCTATATGCATCCCTGCTGACCTAAGTAAGCACCCAGCCAGGTTAATATACACTTAATGAATGGTGATGTGTACAGTACTGAATGCATCTCCTCTTACTTAACATTTGCAAGTGAACATTGTGAGCGGTGATGCACACAGTTTTTTTATGCATCATCTCACACCTGCAGCTCACTGACCTTTAAAGAAGTCCTACTACTACGGTAATTTGGCGTGTTTTACATCTGTACGTGTATTAAAGGGGAATTTCAAGATTTTTGCTTCTTTGATGTAAGATGGGCAGAAAAGTTAGTCTACTTACTAATATACTTAATTTACCTGTGTTTGGTTGCTGGTATCATATTTTTTTGTCTTTCTTTTACCTGAAAGTAAATTTTCTGCAGCTTACAAAATGAGTGTTTTATCAGACCTTTTCTAGATTGCTGTGCGGCCCGAGACTATACAAGTAAGGTGCTAAAATGGGGCTAAGCTGCTTTGTCTGTTGTGTGTGAAGCCAGCCCCCTGATAATGTTACTGGCGCATACCGATGCTACAAGGGGTGGGGAGAAAGATTTGTGGGAGGGAAATAAGTCACCTCCTGTATTTAAACAAAGGATCCTGGGGATTGTAGTCTGAAGAAGGCAACAGAAACAGGCAGCCAGTTCACAAAAACATACCATCAGCATGATGGGGGACACAGGACATGGCCATTTACCACCAATATAAACACAGATCCTTGGTAACCATGTCCATTACTGTATGACACTTAATAGCTAAAGTTATCTTATGTTGGATAACCCCTTTAAGAACCAATAGTTATCCTGACAATGCTTACTTTCCAGCCAATCAGGAGATGTGGAGAATAAATTAATAAAAGGAACAGTGAATACTATGAAATGTTACCATGTGACTGAGCATCACACTTTACAGTGATTTCATAATCCTAATTGTGGTGTATGCAATGTGTGATCTTCTACAATGTGGGAGTGTTGTAATTGTTCACACTTCAGATATGTATAATCAATACATCTTATATTTGATAAGTATAGCATTGCTGTTTATAACAGTTCTTACAACAAATCTTAAAAACACATGTCCTGCTATATTGGGAAGGCAAACACAGATAAATTTAGCATACAATCTGTTTTCTATTATGTGCTATTAAATCAGATTCAGCATATTTTAGGATTAATCTTTAATTAATTACATTCAGCTGCTGATCATAAAAAACTATATCTAACAATAAGTGTGGTATTGGCTGTACAGATTAACAGAGATTCCCAGCGCATACTGACAAAAACACCCTATAAACTAATTTTGCAGCCCTGTCCTTTATCCCCTTAAGGACACAGGTCCAAAAATGTATGTCCTGGTGTCCTGGTACTTAACGCACCAGGAAGTACATTTATGTCCTGTACATGATGCGAGCCCTGGACTGGTGCTCGCATTATGAATGGCAGGTCCTGGCAGCAATTGCGCTGATATCCACCATTAAACCCTCAGATGCCGTGATCAATACAGATCACGGCATCTGCAGCACTGCAGGAGTTGGAATGGATGATTGGATCGCCTGAGGCACGGCCGCGGGGATCCAATAATCCAACTTGGAGGCCAGAGGTCTCCTTACCTGCTCCAGTTGTCTTCCTGACATGGACAGAGGTGGCAACAGAGAGAACTGTGGTCAGACAGAAAAGAACTAAACAACTTCCTCTGGAGCATACAGTAGCTGATAAGTACTGGAAGGCTTAAAATACAATTCATTTACAAATCTGTATAACTTTCTGGAACCAGTTGATTTGAAAAAAAGGTTTTCCACCGGAGTACCGCTTAAACTCAAGCAGCATACCAATTCTGCTCATAAAGGATGTCCTGGGAAGGGCACAAAGGAGGCTACTGTTAGGTATTGTGGCTCCATCCAGCGCCATTCTCCTGTGCGCCACATTCAGGGGCATAACTATAGAGGCTGCAGAGGTTGTAGTTGCACCGGGGCCCTGGTGCCTAATAGTGTTGCTCGAGAATATTCGCAATTCGAATTTTATTCGCGAATATCGCATATTCGCGAATTCGCGAATATTCGCGAATATAGCGCTATATATTCGTAATTACGAATGTTCAGGTTTTTTTTTTTTTTTTTTTTTTCACAGTACACATCATAGTGATCATCCCTCTCTGCTTCCAGCTTATGTGGTGTAAGAAGGCTCTAATACTACTGTGTGAGGCTGGTGTGCGAATTTTCGCATATGTTAATTTTCGCACACGCGAATATTCGCATATGCGAAAATAAAACGAGAATATTACGAATATGCGAATATTCGCGAATATGACGAATATTCGTCCATATATTCGCGAATATTCGCGAATTCGAATATGGCCTATGCCGCTCAACACTAGTGCCTAAGAGACCAGTATTAAAAATGGCACATGGGGCAGATTTTGCATTTGGGCCAAGCAGAAAAAGTTATGCCTCTGGCCACATTGTCATGGTGTGAAGCAAAAGCATTACTAATCAGGAAGTCTGGTCATGGCAATTGGACTCTATTCAATTATGATAGCCTATTTAAATGAGCAAGAGCCTCACAACCTTTGCCTGAGTATATATTGCCTCCATTGATTTGTATCTGGACTCTGGTTCTTGCCTTAGTCCTTGGTTTTGTTACTCTCTCTCTCTTGTCGGCTTGGACTTGTGACTTGCCATCACTCGCTGACTTGCTTGTTCTGACACTCCGTTGCCACCTGATTATCCTTCTGTGCCTCATACATGTCAATATGCAATGACGGTTCTGTCTCATATAGAAGTTGCACTCATGTTACCCAATTAAAGGAACATTTCCTAGTTAGCTCCTTTTCTGGTAGCATTGACAATACAAAGATTTCTACATGGCTCCTTAGGCGGCCTTAATGTACACACTGATGCTTTCTCCATTTATAATCTACTCTACATTGACTGTGTTACTCGTTGAAAGACAACAGATTTTCGAAGAGCATCATTTTAAATTCTGGAGATGAACTGAGATGTTCTCTGAATATATGGAAACAAATATAAAACTGCAATCTTACCTCAGGCAACACAGCTGCCCTGCAGCCACCTTATAGCAAGGGAGATAATGGGATTAACCCTGCATACATAAACACATAGGGAAAACAGATTGTTGTATGTTACCATGCCATCCCAGCAAGCAGGCAATGTGGTGTTTGGTTATCATCTTATCCATCCTCTAGAGAAAATATATAGGACTTTCCCCCCTTTCCTATATTGGGTTAACTATGGAGAGGAGGACCACCTCCACAAAATCAGAAATTCAGGGATTTTCAGAAATGACTCATATTTCCCATATTCTTCATAAAAGTGAAACTGGTTTAGGTTTATTAGTAAACTGTAATGACTTTTCTGGAATGGTTCTGTTTTTATCTGTTTCTGGAAAGGTGCAAATGTTTTTTGTTAAATAAATTGTTCCTTGCTATTTACAGTCACTTTAGGTGATACGATATGCTTGTTGGGGTTGGGTTAATACTTTACATAGCAGTCTAATACAAGAGGACTGTGAGCAAATCAACTAGCCCCCAGAGGGTCCGATTGTGCCAAAGATGACTTCTGTGCCACTGTCGTTCTCAGGGAGGTTATACCCTGCCACAGCACTCACCACCTATGTATCCCTCATGGGGTTGTACCAACCACTTGCTTACAACTGCCCATAGATTCTTTGTAACTTATGCTACCCTTCATGTCATTACTTCCTTGCCATCCAGGGCTATGTACACGCAAAGCAATCCATGCAACCTTCCCCCCTTCCCCCACACCCTAAATGCCTTGAGTTATGTCTTTTGTATAGGGACTCAGTCTAAACATAATCTTAGCAAGTGCCACACAGATTCCAAGACACATCCCAGACTCACAAAGTTTCTGCATGGTGCATAATAGCTCCATAACTGAGTGAGAGTAATGTTTTTATAGCATCAATGTCAAGGGAAGCAACTGAGATTTATTTTCATGCATTGTGTAGCACAAGAGGAAGACACTTATGCATTTAAATACAATGTTGTGTGAAGCATTTGTTTGTCTTTTGTTGGTTAGGTGTCTTGTTCACACTTGGAGCCTGTGGCCCATAGAAACCACTGGCTGTCACTTTTCTCTGTCTTGCAATGGCAGTGGGATGGAATTCCTGGTGGCCATTTTGTTGCATACCTTCTTCATTGTTTTAAAGTTGATCAGAAACCCCATCAATGTAGTTATGTTGTAGCTGTCCACTATGATAGCCACTGGTGGAAGCCTTTTCATGAGTAGGTTGTAAGTATGCAGTAGCAAGCCAGTTCTAAAAAAAAACAAGGTGATGTTCAGAGTCGAAGTTTCACAGAGACAGGGATGAGAGCTAGTGTGGGACCACAAAAAAATTGGGCTGACAGCTGAGGGTGTTCTGTTGGAATGAGTTAGAGGGAGGCTGTTGTCCCATCTTGCTCTGAGCGAATACCAAGAACAGATTGAAATTCCTTCCGAGAAGCCTGATCCTAGATAAAGTATGAAAGAATTCCCCCTTCCAGGAGAAATCACTGTGAAAAATATTGTTGTGTACAGGTGCCAGTTGCAGGTAAAATCTATAACTTGTGTGAGTATAGTGTTGTAATAAAACTTTTTATTAGCTTCCAGTAGAGAAATCTGATGATAAATTCCCCATCCATTAATGATGACTCTGATGATCCTGTCCCATTTCACACAGTATAGCTGAAAAGTGAGGGGACTTTTGTCACTCTAATATGTGTGCTACAATTTTAAACCTCAAATATTTAACAATTTTTTTAATATGGATTGTAAAAAAAAAAAAAAATTAAAAGTTAGGTAATCTAGTAAGCACATCTTTGTATTTCTTTCTAATTTGTACTTTGTATTAAATTTGTTTAAAAGTAGATTTTATTGTAGATTCTTAAGGGGGGTTTATTATAACCTGCACCTACACAGAGTGAAGAAATTGTGCCAGAATTTTGGGAAAAGATGGGGCTTTCGCAATATAAATTAAAAAAATTGCTTGATTTTGAGGCACTGCGCAGGTGCAGAGAATGATAAATTCTCTCTTAGAATCTACAACAAAGTCAACCCCCTTTAGTTTTCTCATATTTTTTATATGTTTAACAGATGTATGTAAAGGGGTAATCCGGCATAATCATCATCTTTTTAAAATTGGTCATGTTGTAAAAATAAGAAAAAAGTGATACATACCCACCATGGAACCCTGCAGCTTCAGTTCCAGCGATGTTCAGTCCCTCATGGGTCGTCCCTGCCTGCTTTCTCCTTCTTCAACCAATGACTGATCAAAATAGGACACCACTGGAATACCCCTTTAAACAGATTTTATTTACTTTTATCAAACACTAGCTGAGTACCCATTGCTGCCCGGTTTTATCTACCTGATCCATGCGGGGGAGGAAAAGCAACAAAGGGGGAAGCTTTTGTCCTCATATCCCTAAATCCTTACCCCATATCCCCTCCTCATATCCCGACCCCAAATCCCCTCCTCATATTTCGTCCTCATATCCTGTCCTCATATTTTGTTCTCATATCTCGACTCCATATCCCGTCCCCATATCCCATCCTCATATCCTGTCCTCATATCCCGACCTCATATCCCGTCCCTATATCCCGATCTTATGTTCCGACCACATATCCCATCCTCATGTCCTGTCCTCATATCCCGACCTCATATCCTGACCTCCTATCCCGTCCTCATATCCCGTCCCTAGAGCTAATCCTCATTTCTAATCCTCATATCCCATCCTCAGTTGGGGCTGTGTTGTGGTAAAGATATTGTAAAAGAGATGTGGCTTAAAAGGTGGGCATGTCTTTGTGAGATGGGACATGGCATGCAGGGAGAGTTTGGCTTACCAGCCAGACTGACGCATTCACCAGGAGAAGCAGAGCGGAGCTCGTGGAGTAAGGCACCAAAAGTCCTATATACTTGCATGGGACTTGAAACAAAAACCACATCCTTCACATATGGGGGCAGGTTAGGAGTTAATTTAACTATTATATATTTTTATTTGACATATAAGTAACATGTGACCAAGTATTATCGAAATATCTCCAGCTGTTTTGGAAGTTATGCAGTAACATATATTTCCCATAGACTTGTATGGGACTTTAAATAAAAACCACAACTCTCGCAGATGGGGGTGGGTACGGGTTAAATTACATATCCTATGTTTGTTGTTGATATATAAGTAACATGTGTGCCAAGTTTCATGTTAATATCTTTAGAGGTTTGGAAGTGATGTTGGAACATACACACACACACACACATACATACACACGCACATACACACACACGTTGAGTTATATATATATATATATATATATATATATATATATCGACTAGCTGAGTACCTGGCGCTGCCTGGTTTTTCCTACCTTATCCTTGTGGGGGGAAGAAAAGCAACAAAGGAGGAAGCTTTTGTCCTCATGCACCCTCCCTAAAGCCAGACCCCATATCCCCTTCTCATATCCCGACCCCAAATCCCCTCCTCATATTCCGACCTCATATTTTTTGTTCTCATATCTAGACACCATATCCCGTCCCCATATCCCGCACTCATATCCTGTCCTCATGTCCCAACATCATATCCCGACCTCACATCCCATCCTCATATCCTGTCCTCATATCCCAACCTCATATCCCGACCTCATATCCTGTCCTCATATCCGAACCTCATATCCCATCCTCATATCCCAACTTCATATCCCATCTTCATATCCTGTCCTCAGGTGGGACTGATTTGTGATGAAGATATTGTAAGCTGAAAATAGAAGGGGACGTGGCTTTGTGGGACTGGGCGTGATTTGCAAGCCAGACCGATGCATAAAAAGGATAGAGAATAAAAGGAGTGGGGCTTAAACAGTGGGCGTGTCTTTGTGAGATAGGATGTGGCTTGCAAGCCGGAAAGACACATTCACCAGGTTATGCAGAGCGGAGCTTGAGGAGAGAGATACTGGAAGTTCCATATACTTGCATGGGACTTGAAACAAAAACCCATCTTTTATATAAGGGTGTAGGTAAGGGTTAATTTAACTATCATATCTTTTTATTTGACATATAAGTAATATGTGTATCAGATATTATTGAAATATCTCCAGCCGTACGGAAGTTATGTGGGAACATACATTTCCCATTGATTTGCATGGGACTTAAAAAAAAAACCCCGACCCTCACAAATGGGGTAATTAAGGGTTAAATTAACTATCCTATATTTTAAGTGGACATATAAGTAACATGTGACCAAGTATTATCGAAATATCTCCAGCCGTTTGGAAGTTATGCAGTAACATATATTTCCCATAGACTTGTATGGGACTTTAAACAAAAACCCCGACCCTGGCAAATGGGGGTGAGTAAGGGTTGAATTACCTATCCTATGTTTGTTGTTGACATATAAGTAACATGTGTGCCAAGTTTCATGTTAGCCGTTTGGACGTGATGCTGGAACAGACACACACATACACACACACATACACACACACACACACACACACACACACACACACATACATTGAGTTGTATGTATATAGATTAGCAATCTAGCTCCAGCTACTTCAGCTATAACTACTTCTTTTAGTGGCTTGAAAATGTCTAAGAACAGCAATTTGTCTTTAAAATGGTTAATGTTTATGAATTCCAGAATCTGTCCAAATCTGAGCTCACCTACATTGGTAAAATACAACCCATTTAGCAGAGTAATCATCCAGATAGTCTCCTTTTTGACGAAGTAAACACATTGCACCCCAGGGCATATTCTGTTCTGTCTCAATAATTGTGACACATTCTGGTTTGTTGGTTATGTAATCAGAGGTATGGAAAATAATAGAATATGCCATCCCCACCTCCAAGCCGTGTCTGTCTGAAGGAAGCGATTCATATACGTTCCCACATGACTGCTGATAGTATTAACTGGAAATGAAGAATGCGTCTCCGCTTTCTAACACGACAGAAAATTCAGCTAAAACCTTCTGAAATAGTAATTAAAAAATTCTGTATGTAAATCAGAATGGAAACATTTAAAATGTCATGTTTTCAACTATACATAGATGATTTATTATTATAATAAAAGTCAAAGCCCATACAGTGATATTATTGATATAAAAAATATACATTTTCATATATTGCAGGATAACTGCTAGAAAAAAAACATTTTAACCTAAGTAATTGTTGCAATAACTTTTCAAGGATTTGTCTTATCATCCTTTGTATGTGCCAAATTATTGGTAGCTTTTTCTGTCATCCGAAGGCCTAACTATTCTTTCTAGAGCCAGATCAGCACCACTGTTAGAGATGAGCGAATTTACAGTAAATTCGATTCATCACGAACTTGTCGGCTCGGCAGTTGATGACTTTTCCTGCAAAAATTAGTTCAGCTTTCAGGTGCTCCGGTAGGCTGGAAAAGGTGGATACAGTCATAGGAGACTCTTTCCTAGGAATGTATCCACCTTTTCCAGCCCACCGGAGCACCTGAAGGCTGAACTAATTTACGCAGGATAAGTCATCAACTGCCGAGCCGAGAAGTTTGTGACAAATCGAATTTACTGTAAGTTCGCTCATCTCTAACCACTGTATTTCGTCTTTATCTTTGTACCTGATATTAATATCCTAGGGACCAGCAGCATCAGGTGGAGTAGGACAAAAGGGATCTCGATAGGATAGTTTGTCCTATATAAGATGTAATCTTCACTCACTGTACACGGAAATACGTAATATTTTCTGGGCCACTGTACTTCATTTGTTGTCACTACACTTCACCTCACTACACCCAGCTAGTGTGTTAGCACCACAATGCATCATCTGCTCTTTCTATGATATTTTACTTACAAATTGCAATGTCTTACCTACAAACTCCCAGAGGAACCAGGTTGGGCATTCCCATACCTATCCTAGCTTACCTACATATATATATATATATATATATATATATATATATATATATATATATATAAAGCTATTCACCCACTCCTTGTTATCTAAGCGGGGCTTGCAAAGGTGTTGTCATGTCCAGGGTAGAGAACCGTGCAGACCTGAATCTCGCCTCACTATATATCTGTATATCTATCTCATATCTATCTATCTATCTATCTATCTTTCTATCTATATCCATCTCATATCTATCTAATATCTATCTATCTATTTCATATCTTTCTATCTCATATCTATCTATCTCATATCCATCTATCTATCTATCTATCTATCTCTCATATCTATCTCATATCTATCTCATATCTATCTATCTCATATCCATCTATCTATCTATCTATCTATCTATCTATCTATCTATCTATCTATCTTATATCTATCTATCTATCTATCTATCTATCTATCTAGACAAAGAATAAGTCAGCCAGCACTTTAGTTGATACCAAACTATTATATGGACCTGGCCTACAGGTGCATGCTACTAGGCTAGATATACAGCAACAGAAGAATGCAGCAGCACACTGCCAGCACAAGGATATAGGTGAAACATGAATATGCAGTTAAAACATGGAGAGCTATACAGCTATGGTGTAATAGATGCAAATGTGAAACTATGAAATAGTGAGGCACTCAGCTCACAAATTTGTCTCCGCCGGCGGTCAAATAGCTTGGACCGTCCCACCGCGATAAGGTGGCCTCATTGGGATGGACCCTACACTGTGAATATGCCTCTGTGTGAACAATTCAGTAAGCATGGCAGGGTCTGGAACATCCAAGACACCTTATATACACACCTGATAGAGGTGGGTGGGGTGCAAGGCCAACATGGAGGTAGTCACTCCCCCGTATGTGCAATACAGACAAAGAATAAGTCAGCCAGCACTTTAGTTGATACCAAACTATTATATGGACCTGGCCTACAGGTGCACGCTACTAGGCTAGATATACAGCAACAGCAGAATGCAGCAGCACACTGCCAGCACAAGGATATAGGTGAAACATGAAAATGCAGTTAAAACATGGAGAGCTCTACAGCTATGGTGTAATAGATGCAAATGTGAAACTATGAAATAGTGAGGCACTTAGCTCGCAAATTTGTCTCCGCCGGCGGTCAAATAGCTTGGACCGTCCCACCGCGATAAGGTGGCCTCATTAGCTATTTGACCGCCGGCGGAGACAAATTTGCGAGCTAAGTGCCTCACTATCTCATAGTTTCACATTTGCATCTATTACACCATAGCTGTATAGCTCTCCATGTTTTAACTGCATATTCATGTTTCACCTATATCCTTGTGCTGGCAGTGTGCTGCTGCATTCTTCTGTTGCTGTATATCTAGCCTAGTAGCGTGCACCTGTAGGCCAGGTCCATATAATAGTTTGGTATCAACTAAAGTGCTGGCTGACTTATTCTTTGTCTGTATTGCACATACGGGGGAGTGACTACCTCCATGTTGGCCTTGCACCTCACCCACCTCTATCAGGTGTGTGTATAAGGTGTCTTGGATGTTCCAGACCCTGCCATGCTTACTGAATTGTTCACACAGAGGCATTGTCACGATCCCGGCTGGTAGGAGGTGGATTCTCTGTGCCAGAGAGGGATGGGCGAGGACCGTGCTAGTGGACCGGTTCTAAGTCACTACTGGTTTTCACCAGAGCCCGCCGCAAAGCGGGATGGTCTTGCTGCGGCGGTAGTGACCAGGTCGTATCCACTAGCAACGGCTCAACCTCTCTGACTGCTGAAGATAGGCGCGGTACAAGGGAGTAGACAGAAGCAAGGTCGGACGTAGCAGAAGGTCGGGGCAGGCAGCAAGGATCGTAGTCAGGGGCAACGGCAGGAGGTCTGGAACACGGGCTAGGAACAAACAAGGGAACGCTTTCACTAGGCACAAGGGCATCAAGATCCGGCGCGGGAGTGCAGGGGAAGTGAGGTATAAGTAGGGAGTGCACAGGTGGAAACTAATCAAGGTAATTGGAAGATTGGACCAGGCACCATCATTGGTGCACTGGCCCTTTAAATCGCAGAGACCCGGCGCGCGCGCGCCCTAGGGAGCGGGGCCGCGCACGCCGGGACAGGACCGACGGAGAGCGAGTCAGGTACGGGAGCCGGGGTGCGCATCGCGAGCGGGCGCCACCCGCATCGCGAATCGCATCCCGGCTGGAGGCGGTACCGCAGCGCACCCGGTCAGGAGATCTGACCGGGGCGCTGCAGCAACGAGGATGAGGCGAGCGCTCCGGGGAGGAACGGGGACCCGGAGCGCTCGGCGTAACAGTACCCCCCCCCTTGGGTCTCCCCCTCTTCTTGGGTCCAAAGAACCTGAGGAACAAAAACTCAATTCTTTCGTGATGAGGTCCGATGCACATTAGGAGGGGTTCCGTGCGGTAACGCACGGCACAGTCCAAACTTTCATTGTTAACACAATTGATGTAGAGGGGTCTGGCGAGACTGGTCACAGGGATGTTGAACCTGTTGATAAGAGAGGCCAAAAAAAAATTTCCTGCAGATCCGGAATCCAAGAAGGCCATAGTAGAGAAGGAGAAGGTAGAGGCAGATATCCGCACAGGCACAGTAAGGCGTGGAGAAGCAGAGTTGACATCAAGAACTGTGTCACCTTTGTGCGGAGTCAGCGTACGTCTTTCCAGGCGGGGAGGACGGATAGGACAATCCTTCAGGAAGTGTTCGGTACCGGCATAGTACAGGCAAAGATTCTCCATGCGGCGTCGTGTCCTCTCTTGAGGTGTCAAGCGAGACCGGTCAACTTGCATAGCCTCCACGGCGGGAGGCACAGGAACGGATTGCAGAGGACCAGAGGAGAGAGGAGCCGGGGAGAAAAAACGCCTCGTGCGAACAAAGTCCATATCCAGGCGGAGCTCCAGACGCCATCCGGAAAAACGCATGTCAATGCGAGTGGCAAGATGAATGAGTTCATGTAGGTTAGCAGGAGTTTCTCGTGCGGCCAGAACATCTTTAATGTTGCTGGATAGGCCTTTTTTAAAGGTCGCGCAGAGAGCCTCACTATTCCAGGACAACTCGGAAGCAAGAGCACGGAACTGAATGGCGTACTCGCCAACGGAAGAAACACCCTGGGCCAGGTTCAGCAGGGCAGTCTCGGCAGAAGAAGCTCGGGCAGGCTCCTCGAAGACACCACGGACCTCAGCGAAGAAGGACTGGACTGTGGCTGTGGCAGGATCATTGCGGTCCCAGAGTGGTGTGGCCCCAGACAAGGCCTTTCCAGAAAGGAGAGCACAGCTGAGTTTAGAGTCCCCATCAAATTTGTCCGGCAGGGACAAGCAGGGGTTAGGAGCGGACGGTTGCTGCGGAGGAGTTGCAGGAGCCGGCGGAGGAGATGGTTGTTGCAGCTGTAGCTGTGACTGAAATTGAGACTAAAGCTGCTGTATCTGAGACTGAAGTTGCAGTGTCACGGAGGTCAAGTATGCCAGCTGGTGATTTCGTTGGGCGATCTGTCGGGCTTGCTGGGCGACCAGTGTGGGGAGGTCGGCGACAACTGGCAGAGGAACTTCAGCGGAATCCATGGCCGGATCTACTGTCACGATCCCGGCTGGTAGGAGGTGGATTCTCTGTGCCAGAGAGGGATGGGCGAGGACCGTGCTAGTGGACCGGTTCTAAGTCACTACTGGTTTTCACCAGAGCCCGCCGCAAAGCGGGATGGTCTTGCTGCGGCGGTAGTGACCAGGTCGTATCCACTAGCAACTGCTCAACCTCTCTGACTGCTGAAGATAGGCGCGGTACAAGGGAGTAGACAGAAGCAAGGTCGGACGTAGCAGAAGGTCGGGGCAGGCAGCAAGGATCGTAGTCAGGGGCAACGGCAGGAGGTCTGGAACACGGGCTAGGAACAAACAAGGGAACGCTTTCACTAGGCACAAGGGCATCAAGATCCGGCGCGGGAGTGCAGGGGAAGTGAGGTATAAGTAGGGAGTGCACAGGTGGAAACTAATCAAGGTAATTGGAAGATTGGACCAGGCACCATCATTGGTGCACTGGCCCTTTAAATCGCAGAGACCCGGCGCGCGCGCGCCCTAGGGAGCGGGGCCGCGCACGCCGGGACAGGACCGACGGAGAGCGAGTCAGGTACGGGAGCCGGGGTGCGCATCGCGAGCGGGCGCCACCCGCATCGCGAATCGCATCCCGGCTGGAGGCGGTACCGCAGCGCACCCGGTCAGGAGATCTGACCGGGGCGCTGCAGCAACGAGGATGAGGCGAGCGCTCCGGGGAGGAACGGGGACCCGGAGCGCTCGGCGTAACAGGCATATTCACAGTGTAGGGTCCGTCCCAATGAGGCCACCTTATCGCGGTGGGACGGTCCAAGCTATTTGACCGCCGGCGGAGACAAATTTGTGAGCTAAGTGCCTCACTATTTCATAGTTTCACATTTGCATCTATTACACCATAGCTGTAGAGCTCTCCATGTTTTAACTGCATATTCATGTTTCACCTATATCCTTGTGCTGGCAGTGTGCTGCTGCATTCTTCTGTTGCTGTATATCTATCTATCTATTTATCTCATATCTCATATTTATCTCCTACCTGAACAATTGATGTATGGGGGGGGGGGGGGGGCAGGCACATTCTTTGCACAGGGGCCCTATGCTCTCTGTGTCCGCCCCTGTCACAGGGATGTCATCAAGGTGATGATGAACTGTGCCTGCTTTGTCGAATAGGAAAGGAAGACTGTGCTGGAATTGGCCAGGTGATTTTATTACAGGTGTGCCATTTGGACTCTAATATCCAGTATATTCTGACCCGAACCTGTATCCTGGTTTTCAATTCTGCCTGACCTCTCTTGTTCCAAACTGACTCTCCTGTTGCCAAATTGGAGTGCTGACCTGAATTTGTTTTACCTACCTTTACCATCTGCATGTATTGGACGTTTTATCAACCTCATCATGGCCCTGTTCTGGAGATTGCGGGGGTCCCAGAGATCAAAATATTGGATACCAACTGCCCCTAAAAGGATACTAGAAGAAGACAGAATAATGGGAGAATAATGCCATAAACCAAGCTAGCTTTTATTTTCAGTACTAATAAAGTTTAAAGGGGTACTCCGGTGGAAAACTATTTCTTTAAATCAACTTGTGCCAGCAAGTTAAACAGATTTGTAAATTACTTCTATTAAAAAATCTTAATCCTTATCCTTAGTTCTTATCAGCTGCTGTATTCTCCACAGGAAGTTCTTTTCTTTTTGAATTTCTTTTCAGTCTGACCACAGTGCTCTCTGCTGCCACCTCTGTCCATGTCAGGAACTGTCCAGAGCAGGGGAGGTTTGCTATTGGGGTTAGTTCCTGCTCTGAATAGTTCCTGACATGGACAGAGGTGTCACCAGAGAGCACTGTGGTCAGACAGAAAAGAAATTCAAAAAGAAAAGAACTTTCTCTGTAGTATACAGCAGCTGATCAGTACTGGAAGGATTTTTTTTATAGAAGTAATTTACAAATCTGATTAACTTGCTGGCACCAGATGATAAAAAAAAAAGGGAAAAATGTTTTCCACTGGAGTACCCCTATAAAGGGGTACTCCGCTGCTCAGCGTTTGGAACAAACTGTTCCGAAGGCTGGAGCCGACGCCGGGAGCTTGTGATGGCATAGCCCCGCCCCCTCATTGCAAGTCTACGCCCCCTCCCATAGACTTGCATTGAGGCGTTGGACGTGACGCCATGAGGGGGCGGGGCTATGACATCACGAGCTCCCGGTGTTGGCTCCAGCGTACGGAACAGTTTGTTCCAAATACTGAGCAGTGGAGTACCCCTTTAAGTATTTCTTCCTAAACCCATACTGTACGCCCTCTATAGTAGCAATAACCATTTCATTTATCCCACAAATCATTTTACTTAAATGATGGAACTTTTCTCCACAATGTTTTTTTTTCCTCTACAGAAAAAAAATGTTTGACACGTATCTCGCTTGTTGAATGTTCTCATCTTTCAGCATATGTGCCCGAGGCACTAGCCTGATATGAAGCAAATTGGACTTCTGGAAGTGTAGCCACCCGGCTGCCTATCCTGTTTTTATCTAAGAGCCGAGGAACATGCTCTCGAATCACCCAAAGTGCAAGAAAAAGTGCAAACGTGTTATGCTAAAAAAATTTGCACAAAGGATGCGGTCTATCGCAAGCACTTCTCCGATAGGAGAAAGGCCCCTCAACAAACCTTACTCTTCGCCTCCGGGCCCAAAGGTACCTGTAAGGTTCCAGGTTCGATGTCCCTTTTCGCCAAAGCTACTAAGGGACTTCAAATGCTCCTGGCATCCCCCTTGGTGTTAGCCAAGGTATCGGCCCGCAGAGCAGTTAACGTTCCCTACCCTGCCCAGGCAGGAGTACCTGGGGGTTTTGCAGGGAGGTGCGGAACCTAATGGCCACACACACCTCCCCTAGACCACTTGGAGGGACACCCAGAAGGGCTACCGCATCCTAACAATCCTGTGAACACACAACACGCAAAAAGTGACACAGTGACAAATAATAAATAAATAAGTGAATGTGTGCAGACATCTGCCCAGACATCTGACTGGTTCTATAAAAATTTCTCTGATCCTAGCCAGAAGGCCGAGAATCAAGAGGTGAGTGCCAAAAGGAGAAGAGTTCATGGTGCCCGTGCTTCCACTCAGTGAGCCAATACTCCCAGTTAGTTTCAGCACCTCGGGGTCACCACTCCCCGAAGCACTAAGGTACCTCGGCTCTAGACCCTCTCAGCCTCATGGCGAGACCCGGAGCAAACAGGTCACATCGGGGCAGCAGTCGAGCTGATTCCTCAGAACCAGCCCCGGAATGCCCCGGTACACCTGCCCCCTACCATGCAGCACCCATCCTCACCAGCGTCGCCTACCACGGGCATGAAACTGATAAGAACAGATACTACACTTGATCTTTGCTAAAAGGCCGAGAAGCGATATTCTGTCCTATTGGATAATTAGAATCCATTCTATTCCTGCAGACTACACACGCCTCTTGTGAGCTCCTTTAATGCAAATCTGCATAACTCAGTGTGACAAAAAACATTTTCCACTAATGGAATCATATTTTAAGAGAGACAGGAACAGCCGTGCTCCATACATCAAAGCCCCAGATGCAAGAGATACATAATAAAGTTGTCTTGTGTTGCTAATAAGCAGAACTTTTCTCCTTTAGAATGTAGTGTGCAGTCTGGGACCTGGAAAGCAAGCTAAGCCATTTCTGTGCCGTTCTTAATTTTAGGTTAGATCCACAATGCTGTAGAAGAGAAGTGGATGCCCAGCGATCTCTGATACTGTATTCTCTATAGGAGAGCAGAATGAGATTTTTTTTTTCTTCTAAACAAATGTAAAGAATGCTAAGTGTTCATTACCTTTTATAGAGGTCTGGACATTTACTTGCTTCCCTGCAGAAACATGGCACAATGAAGCCGGGGGATTTCTCTTTGTGGCTGATACTTTACAGAGGGCTGGTGTGGATGACCCGAGATTGAGATACAGTAATTATATCCCTACGTGAAGGTAGGTTCATTGGTGTATGAATTCTTTTATTGAATCTATTCCTGACTGTACACATCTTTGGTAAAAGGGAAGCTGTAGAAACAAAGTACTCTACTGTTCACTGTGTATTGGACATGGATCCATAGAGGAAAAAATTTTAAGATTTTCAGAATTTGTCAAAATATTTATTTCAAGTTGAAGTTGAAATTAATTAGAAATGTAAGGACCCTTATTTTTTTTTCTTATTGTGCAAATTGGTTGATAAGTTAAGGCTAAGGCTATACTAAATGTGGATGATCTGCAGGCATCTACATCACCCTCTTACCTAGTCACAATTTTGTTACTTGGCAATGCACTGTGAAAGCATGGTTTTCTGTACCTTCCCAATAGCAAGAAAACAAGCTGATCGGTGGGGGTCCCCCTAGTCACAAGAATGAGGTCAAAAGTGTTCCTGGAATAAATGGTGCATGGTCAGCACTTCATTCATTCTCTATGAGGCTGCCAAACATTTCCAATATTGGTGGCCCCCTAGAAAATTTATGGAGCACTGGTCACATATGTGCAATGTGCACCATTCATTCTGGGGACAATTTTGTCCCCGTTTTAGGGATCGACAGGGATCCCAGTAGTGTTGCTCGCGAATATTCGCAATTCGAATATTATTCGCGAATATCGCATATTCGCGAATTCGCGAATTTCGCGAATATAGCGCTATATATTCGTAATTACGAATATTCGTTTTTTTTTTTTTTTTTTTTCACAGTACACATCACAGTGATCATCCCTCTCTGCTTCCAGCTTGTGTGATGTAAAGAAGGCTCTAATACTACTGTGTGAGATTGTCATGCGAATTTTCGCATACGCGAATTTTTGCAAAAACTATTTTGTATATGTTAATTTTCGTATATGTTAATTTTCGCATACGTGAATATCCGCATATGCGAAAATAAATCGAGAATGTTACGAATATGCGAATATATGCGAATATATGACGAATATTCGTCCATATATTCGCGAATATTCGCGAATTCGAATATGGCCTATGCCGCTCAACACTAGATCCCAGTTGTTGGACCCTTGCCAATCAGGTTGCTATTCCCTATCCTGTGGATAGGGGATAACTTCTTCAGATGGCAAAACCACTTTGAATATGATCATTCTGTAAACAATACAAACCAGGTTGTATTGTAATGTTTATGCCATTGCATCTGCAGAGTCCAAGCTCCCCCTAGCATGTAGAGTAGGAGCTGGTAAGAAATTGATTCCATGGTGTTACCATTCCTTTGTTAGCTGAGGACATTAGGATGTCTTGCACATGAAAGAGGTGATAATTAGTGTTGAGCGGCATAGGCCATATTCGAATTCGCGAATATTCAGACGAATATTCGTCATATATTCACGAATATTCGTATATTCGTTATCTCCTCGTTTTATTTTCGTATATGCGAACATTCGCGGATGCGAAAATTAACATGTGAAAATTCGCATGTGTGATAATTCGCATATGCGAAAATTAGTATATGCTAATTTTCGTATAAGCGAATTTTCGCACGCCAGTCTCACACAGTAGTATTATAGCCTTCTTTACACCACACAAGCTGGAAGCAGAGAGGGATGATCACTGTGATGTGTACTGTGAAGAAAAAAAAAAAAACGAATATTCGTAATTACGAATATATAGCGCTATATTCGCGAAATTCGCGAATTCGCGAATATGCAATATTGGCGAATAATATTCGAATTGCGAATATTCGCGAGCAACACTAGTGATAATCAGGAAAGGCCATTATGTGGTGTTTTCTTATTACTTGGTGCTGGAACTCGTCAAGGCGGGGTTGAGGTGCATCTTTAAAAGTGTTTTTTTTGTTTGTTGGTATATCAGGGTAGTGTGTTTGCAACAAGTTAATGAGAGACAAGACTTGGGTCTAGATAGCCACCATGAAGCAGAGCATAAAAAAAGACCAAAACAGTGCCTGGCCACCTGAGGAGGTATGGTGCATGTAAAGCTACTGTGGGAGGATGGCATATGTGGAGAAAGAAGCCTTCCCAGGTTGTCATTTAGAGATTGTTTGAGATAGCGTAAGAGCATAAGCTTTTATAGTGAGACTCAGACTAAAAGAAAGCATGTGCTGTGAGTGATCAGTAATACTGGAGCAAAATATGTCCTCAGTTGTGGAATCGAACAGGACAATGAATAAAGCCAATGTTCTGGTGTGAAAATTTGCACATATTTGCACAAAAATGTGCCTCTTTACAGCTTTACATCGCATTCACCAAGTGGGTGGGGCTAAGCTTTAAGTGGGTCTCATAGGAAAGGGGCGTGGCCTTCCACAAACACCAGATTTACTAAAACTTATGCCATAAGAAAACTCATAAGGTGTTATTCCAAGATTGAATTCACCCTCTTTTCCCTTTCTGTGGGAAATCACATCATTGCTTGGTTATCTTGAAAAATATATTGTATACAGAGTGATCATCACTGGCTTTAAGGGAATCTGTCAGCTGCAATTCACATTCCCAACTGCTGACACTGTTAGATAGCTGTTAGGGCGAGGAGACACATGGTACATTTCATATATATCTGCCTGTGCTTCCATAATGTAGAAACATGCTTTTATTCTCTGGTGTCAAGAGTCAAAGAGATGTTTCCAAACCAAGCACTGAGGGCCGGAATACCCCTTACACCCATCTCCTATACAGATGTGCTGAATTATTTCACATTTTACACCAAAGTCAAAGAAAAGAGACATTAACTAATCTGTCCCATTATCTCTTGACCTATTCATCTTTCATGAGGATCATTAATTGTTGAGGATCCTTTAATACTAGAAGCAGACGCCCCCACTATAATTTGCAGTATAAAAAAAGAGTGTTGGCTGTAAGTTTATCAATTGTGGTGGTTTTATTTTTTATATTTTTTATGCAGGTCTTGATGAATTGATTGCTGTATTAGAATGTGCCAAATGTATATAAAGGTGTAAGTCTCTTTACATATTTAGCAAAGGAATAGAGAGGGCGCAACCTAGCGCATTACCACTTAAAAATACAGGGGTGAACAGAGGTAAATACAATGCTCAACCAGGATGTTACACTCGCCAAGTGTAACAATGGAAAAAGGCTTGTGTGAAAGTGTGTCGGCAGCCGTTCCACCTCAGGAAAGATAAACAAAAAGCAAAGGAGCCTCCAAGGGAGCGGTGGACATCAACAGGCGCTCGTGGGGTAGAATACACTTTAATCACCCATCAATGCCTGATGAAACAGATAATCTGTGAAACGCGTTGCATGATGGGTGATTAAAGTGTATACTACCCCACGAGTGTATCCAGCGCCTGTTGATGTCCACCGCTCCCTTGGAGGCTCCTTGGCTTTTTGTTTATCTTTATATATTTAATACATCTTTGTCCATGCACCTGCAGTTGAAATCTATTCCAGCTATGAATTGACACAGATTTGGGCAGACAAGATGGACCAAATGGTTTTTATCTGTCAACACATTATATGTTTCTATAAATGTTTCTATTTCAGGAAAAAGTAATGCCAATTCCTGTTGTAGATTATTATAGTAAATCTGCTAAGCTATGAGTCCCAGACCCTTATGATTTGTAATAAGACAGTCCCAAAAGATTGTGCTAACATTTGTGATTATTGTTCACCAGAAAAGTACAGAACAGTCTTACTGGCTGAAATGTATCAATTTGCCAGAGACCAAAACTATCACTTTTCACCTATAACAACCAATCACAACTCAGCTTTTTTATCCTAACCCCTTAAGGACTCAGCCCATTTGGGCCTTAAAGGGGTTATCCACCATAAGGTGATTTTAGTACGTACCTGGCCGACAGTAATGGACATGCTTAGGAAGGATCTGTCTTGGGGCTAAATGGCTATGTTGTGAGATTACCATAACACTGTGGCTAGCTTTTTGTGAACTAGTATTTCCTGTTTTACTTTTCTTTTTTTGACTACAAATCCCACATTTCCATTTTCCTCCCTCCCCCACATCAGCCACCCCACCCATTGAAACATAATTGAGATGCATCCATCAAAAGACCTGTGGTTTTCAATCAGGGTGCCTACAGCTGTTGCATTAGTTGCAGATTGATCTCTCTCCCACCAAGCGATCGCTCCACCCATTGAAGCAGACAGGCTCCCTGTCATCAACTGACTAGTGAGTCAGGTCTCCACCACATTACAACCTGGGACAAATCTGAGACAACAGTAATTTTGTATGCTGGTAAAAATAAATATTGGAATGAAAATCACAGAACAATTGTGAGAAAACCGTCACACACAGGTAAAGACACTATATTATGAACTACACTAACTTTACAGCCCCTGTAGCATAGTCAAATAAAAAAATAAATCCTGGAATATGCCTTTAACCCCTTAACGACGCAGGACGTATATTTACGTCCTGCGCCGGCTCCCGCGATATGAAGCGGGATCGCGCCGCGATCCCGCATCATATCGCGTGGGTCCCGGCGCTAATCAACGGCCGGGACCCGCGGCTAATACCACACATCGCCGATCGCGGCGATGTGAGGTATTAACCCTTTAGAAGCGGCGGTCAAAGCTGACCGCCGCTTCTAAAGTGAAACTGAAAGTATCCCGGCTGCTCAGTCGGGCTGTTCGGGACCGCCGCGGTGAAATCGCGGCGTCCCGAACAGCTGATCGGACACCGGGAGGGCTCTTACCTGCCTCCTCGGTGTCCGATCGATGAATGACTGCTCCGTGCCTGAGATCCAGGCAGGAGCAGTCAAGCGCCAATAATGCTGATCACAGGCGTGTTAATACACGCCTGTGATCAGGATGAGAGATCAATGTGTGCAGTGTTATAGGTCCCTATGGGACCTATAACACTGCAAAAAAAAAGTAAAAAAAAAGTGTTAATAAAGGTCATTTAACCCCTTCCCTAATAAAAGTTTGAATCACCCCCCTTTTCCCATAAAAAAAATAAAACAGTGTAAAAAAAATAAAAATAAACATATGTGGTATCGCCGCGTGCGTAAATGTCCGAACTATAAAAATATATCATTAATTAAGCCGTACGGTCAATGGCGTACGCGCAAAAAAATTCCAAAGTCCAAAAAAGCGTATTTTGGTAACTTTTTATAACATTAAAAAATGAATAAAAAGTGATAAAAAAGTCAGATCAAAACTAAAATCATACCAGTAAAAACTTCAGATCACGGCGCAAAAAATGAGTCCTCATACCGCCCCGTACGTGGAAAAATAAAAAAGTTATAGGGATCAGAAGATGACATTTTTAAACGTATAAATTTTCCTGCATGTAGTTATGATTTTTTCCAGAAGTGCGACAAAATCAAACCTATATAAGTAGGGTATCATTTTAACCGTATGGACCTACAGAATAATGATAAGGTGTAATTTTTACCGAAATATGCACTGCGTAGAAACGGAAGCCCCCAAAAGTTACAAAATGCCGTTTTTTTTTCGATTTTGTCGCACAATGATTTTTTTTCCCGTTTCGCAGTGCATTTTTGGGTAAAATGACTAATGTCACTGCAAAGTAGAATTGGTGCCGCAAAAAATAAGCCAAAATATGGATTTTTAGGTGGAAAATTGAAAGGGTTATGATTTTTAAAAGGTAAGGAGGAAAAAACGAAAGTGCAAAAACGGAAAAACCCTGAGTCCTTAAGGGGTTAACCCCTTAAGGACTCAGCCCATTTTGGCCTTAAGGACTCAGACAATTTAATTTTTACGTTTTCATTTTTTCCTCCTCGCCTTCTAAAAATCACAACTCTTTTATATTTTCATCCACAGACTAGTATGAGGGCGTGTTTTTTGCGCGACCAGTTGTCCTTTGTAATGACATAACTCATTATATCATAAAATGTATGGCGCAACCAAAAAACACTATTTTTGTGGGGAAATTAAAACGAAAAACGCAATTTTGCTAATTTTGGAAGGTTTCGTTTTCACACCGTACAATTTATGGTAAAAATGACGTTTGTTCTTTATTCTGAGGGTCAATACGATTAAAATGATACCCATTATTACATACTTTTCTATTATTGTTGCGCTTAAAAAAATCACAAACTTTTTAACCAAATTAGTACGTTTATAATCCCTTTATTTTGATGACCTATAACTTTTTTATTTTTCCGTATAAGCGGCAGTATGGGGGCTCATTTTTTGCGCCATGATCTGTACTTTTTTTTGATACCACATTTGCATGTAAAAAACTTTTAATACAATTTTTATAATTTTTTTTAATAAAATGTATTAAAAAAGTAGGAATTTTGGACTTTTATTCTTTTTTTTCGTTCACGCCGTTCACCGTACGGGATCATTAACATTTTATTTTAATAGTTCGGACATTTACGCACGCGGCGATACCAAATATGTCTATAAAAAAGAATTTTTACGCTTTTTGGTGGTAAAATAGGAAAAAACGGACGTTTTACTTTTTTATTGGGGGAGGGGATTTTTCACTTTTTTTTAACTTTTACTTTTACATTTTTTTACATTTTTTTTTACACTTGAATAGTCCCCATAGGGGACTATTCATAGCAATACCATGATTGCTAATACTGATCTGTTCTATGTATAGGACATAGAACAGATCAGTGTTTTCGGCGATCTTCTGCTCTGGTCTGCTCGATCACAGACCAGAGCAGGAGACGCGGGGAGCCGGACGGAGGAAGGAGAGGGGACCTCCGTGCGCGGTTCTGAATGATCGGATCCCCGCAGCAGCGCTGCGGGCGATCCGATCATTCATTCAAATCGCGCACTGCCGCAGATGCCGGGATCTGTATTGATCCCGGCACCTGAGGGGTTAATGGCGGACGCCTGCGAGATCGCGGGCGTCGGCCATTGCCGGCGGGTCCCTGGCTGCGATCAGCAGCCGGGATCAGCCGCGCATGACATGGGCATCGCTCCGATGCCCGCGGTTATGCACAGGACGTAAATGTGCGTCCTGGTGCGTTAAGTACCACCGCACCAGGACGTACATTTACGCCCTGCGTCCTTAAGGGGTTAAGGACAATTTTACGTTTTTGTTTTTTTCCTCCTCGCTTTCAAAAAATCATAATTATTTTATATTTTCTTCCACAGACTAGTGTGAGGGCTTATTTTTTGCACGACCAGTTATCCGTTGAAATGTCATCACTCACTTTACCATAAAATGTTTGGCGCAACCAAAAAAATACAATTTGTGTGGGGAAATTAAAAAGGAGATTTTTTGACACTTACCATAAAATCTCTTTATCAAAGGATCCATTGGGGGACACAGACCGTGGGTGTATGCTGCAGTCTCTAGGAGGTGACACTATGGCAACAAGAAAGTCGATTCCTCCCAGCAGGATATACCCACCTCCAGGCCCTGAGGTAATCAGTTTAAGTACTAGAGCAATAGGAGAGGACCGACAGGTCAAGGAAAAAAAACACGAACTGTCCGAGAACAGAAGAAAAGATACAACTGAACACGCCTTCGGACAGAGAACCAAAGAGAAACCCAAAAGGGTGGGAGCTGTGTCCCCCAATGGATCCTTCAAGAAAGAGATTTTACGATAAGTGTTAAAAAGTCTCCTTTTCTCTATCGGCTCCATTGGGGGACACAGACCGTGGGACGTACCAAAGCCGTCCCTTGGGTAGGCAGATAATCAGTCAGGCAGATGGCTGTTCCACTGCCGCCTGCAGCAGTTTACAGCCCAGACTAGCATCAGCCGATGCAAAGGTATGAAACCGGTAGAACCTCGAGAAAGTGAGAAAAGACGACCAAGTAGCCGCCTTGCAATCTGCGAGGCAGAGGCTTGTTCTGGAGAGCCCAGGATGCCCCAACAGAAACAGGTAGAATGAGCCACAACCCTGAAGGGAGGAGTCTTCCCCCTACAGCGATAGGCTTCCGAAATGGCAGACCGGATCCACAGAGAAGTGGTGGCCTTGGAAGCAGGTTGTCCCTTACGACGACCTTCCGTAAGGACGAAAAAGGAATCGCACTGACGAGAAGAAGAAGAGATAGAGAGGTAATACCCAACAGCCCTAACCACATCCAGTTTGTGGAGTAAATGCTCCCTAGAATGAGAAGGAGCGGGACAAAATGACGGAAGAACAATGTCCTCATTGAGATGAAAGGCCGAAACCACCTTAGGCAAAAAGGAAGGATCTGGTCGGAAGACAACCTTGTCCTGGTGAAGCACCAGAAGCGGAGTACGGCAGGATAGAGCTCCCAATTTAGATACTCTGCAAATGGAGGTGATAACAACAAGAAAACGCCACTTTCCAAGAAAGGAGGCACAGGGACACCTCCAAGGAGTTCAAAAGGTTCACCTTGGAGTACCCCCAGAACCAGATTCAAGTCCCAAGGGGGAGAAGGTGACCGATAAGGAAGGACAGCATGCGCCACTCCTTGAAGGAAGGTCCGGACATGAGAATTAGAAGCTAGAGGACGCTGGAAAGAATAGAAAGGGTTGAAACCTGACCCTTAAGGGAACTGAGAGACAACCCCAGTTCCAATCCCGACTGCAAGAAAGAGAGAAGATGGGAAATCAAAAAGGTAACAGGACACAAGACCTGAGCTTCACACCAACTAAAATAAGACCACCAGGAACGGTGGTAAATTTTTGTCGAGGAGGACTAACGAGCCCTGAGCATGCTGCAAATGACTTGGGAAGAGAAACCGCGACTCTTAAAACCGCGATCTCGACCACCACACTGTCAAAGCAGAGACGGTAATAGGGGTGGCACAGGAGACCTGAGATAGGAGGTCTGGATGATAGGGAAGGCGCAACGTTAAGTCGTTCATGAGCCTGACCATGAAGACTTACAACGCCCGCTGGGCCCAGGCTGGGCCACTAGAATGGCTGAAACGTCCTACTGAGAGTTTCCTCAGGACCCCGAAAGGAGAAGAAAGGGAGGAAACAGATAAGGTAGGGCAAAACCCGCCCACCAAATAGACAAGGTAGGGCAAGGCTCGACCAAGAGAGAGAGGAACGCTTCGGTTGTGGCGGGACAAGCAGAGATCCACTCCTGGAGCGCCCCAGGTGTTGCAGATCACAGCAAACACCCCTGGATGTAGGGACCAGTGGTCTTGGACGGCTGAGGACCGGCCTAGAAATCACATCCCAGGGACAGCCAGACTGAAGATAACTGAGATGGCCGGAAACCTGAGTTCTGCCCAGGAGGGAAATTCCCAAGAAGCATTCAAAGAAAGAATTGCCCTAAGCCCCCAAAATGTTGAAGGCCAAGACCCCAGACCGGGCGGTCCCTGAAAACACCTCCCCAGCCTGACAGATAGGCAGGGACAGACAGGAAGGGACACCCCCGAAAAAAATGAGGGGGGAAACGAAGCCACCATGGAAGGGACCAACAAGACTGACGAGAGAGAACGATCTTGCGGCCGAGAGACAATGGAGACCTGTCACACCGGAAGAAAATCACCAGTTGAAGAGGTTGGTGATGAAACTGGGCAAAAGGCAGGCCACGGCCACCGCCAATCGACCCAGGACATCCATGCAAAAGCGAATGTAAACTGGAGCAGGGAGCCGAATGCATCAGACTCTTGAAAGAGTCGGCGGAGTCGAAAGCGGGCAGAGGCCGCATCGAACTGGAGCCCCAGGAGAGCGGTTGGGCTTGTCCCAAATGACCATCCAACCGAAGTGAGACAAGGTCTGGAAGTTGAGACTAAGACTCTCCAGGATCTGGGTCCTGCTGGAGCTCAGATCAGGAGGTAGTCCAAATAAGGAATCACGGAAACAACTGTTGTCTGTAAAAAAGGCTATCACAGGCGCCAAGACTTTGGTCCGCAGAGAAGTGGCCAGACCGAAATGGATAGCCACAATAGAAAATGACCGTCCGGAACTGTAGAGTGGAGGTACCGCTGATGACCGGGAAACAATGAGATGTGGAGACAGGCATCCTGATGTCCACCGAGGAGCCAAGTTCCGACCTCGCTCGCGGCCGAAGTACATGTTTGGCTGATAATGGAGCCCGCTCCCAGCCCCGAGGGCTTTGCGCATGACAGGGGGAGGGAGTGGGCGAGCTCCCCGCCAGCAGCCGTGGTAATGGCGGCCGATAAAGGCGCCCGTTCTTTCTCCCAGCCCCGAGCGAACGTGCACATGACAGGGGGAGGGAGCGGGCAAGCTCCCCGCCAGCAGCAGAAGGCTGCCGACAGGTAGTGTTGAGCGGCATAGGCCATATTCGAATTCGCGAATATATGGACGAATATTTGTCATATATTCGCGAATATTCGCATATTTGTAATATTCTCATTTTATTTTCGCATATGCGCAACTTCGCGTATGCGCAAATTCATATATGCGAAATTTAACATATCAAAAATTTGTATCAGCAAAAATTCGCATATGTTAATTTTCGCATATGCGAAAATTCGCACACCAGTCTCACACAGTAGTATTAGAGCCTTCTTTACACCACACAAGCTGGAAGCAGAGAGGGATGATCACTGTGATGTGTACTGTGAAAAAAAAACAAAAAAAAAATAACGAATATTCGTAATTACGAATATATAGTGCTCTATTCACGAATACTCGCGAAGTCGCGAATATGTGATATTCGCGAATAAAATTTGAGACAGCAGCATACACCCACGGTCTGTGTCCCCCAATGGAGCCGATAGAGAAAAGAAAACCGCAAATTAGCAAATTTTGGAAGGTTTCATTTTCACGCCGTACAATTTACGGTAAAAAGGACATGTGTTCTTTATTCTTTGGGTCAATACGATTAAAATGATACCCATGATAACATACTTTTCTATTACTGTTGCGCTTTAAAAAAGTCGCAAACTTTTTAACCAAATTAGTACGTTTAAAATCCCCCTATTTTGAAGACCTATAACTTTTTACATATAAGCGGCGGTATGAGGGCTCATTTTTTGAGCTGTGATCTGTACTTTTTTATTGATAGCATATTTGCTTATATAAAACTTTTAATACATTTTTTATCAATTTTTTTGGGAATAAAATGTTATAAGAAAGCAGCAATTTTGGACTTTTATAATTTTTTTTTACGTTAACGCCATTCACCGTACGGTATCATTAACATTATATTTTAATAGTTTGGATATTTACACATGCGGCGATACCAAATATGTATATACATTTTTTTAAATAATTTTTTTACACTTTTTGGGGGTGAAATAGGGAAAATGGGACAATTTAAGTTTTTACTTTTATTTTTTACTTTAATTTTTACACCCATAGGGGACTATTTATAGCAATCATTGGATTGCTAATACTGTTCAGTGCTATACATAGGACATAGCACTGATCAGTATTATCGGTCATCTTCTGCTCTGGTCTGCTCAATCTCAGACCAGAGCAGAAGACCCATGGAAGGCAGCGGAGGCAGGCTAAGGGACCTCCGTCTGCCTTTCTGAATGATCGGATCACCGCAGCAGTGCTGCGGGCGATCCGATCATCCATTTTAGTGACCGCAGCGCTGCAGATGCCGTGATCTGTATTGATCACGCAACTGAGGGGTTAATGGCAAACAACCACACGATCGCGGATGTCTGCCATTACCGGCGGGTCCCTGGCTGCTATCAGCAGCCGGAACCTGCCGCGCATGACCCGAGCATCGCTCCGATGCTCTAGGTTATGTATAGAACATAAATGTACGTCCTGGTGCGTTAAGTACCAACTCACCAGGACGTGCATTTACGTCCTGCATCTTTAAGGGGTTAAAGAGCTCTGTTAACATGAAAGCTGTGATTTCATTGGTCACTATGGGCAAGAACAGACACTTTTGGTCTTCAGTAAATTAATAAATCTAGGCCTTTGTGTAGATCTGACCACATTCAGGAGATGCTAACAGGTTAAACTTTCTGTAGCTACTAAAGCCTATACTTTACCTTTCATGCTTTACGTACCTCATCTTGAGCTGTAATCTTTAATGTTTGTTTGGCTAAAAGCAATTAATTAAAAAAACAAGCGTTAAATGCTAAGAATTAACATGAACAAAAACATAACCAATTTCCAAGCATTTCCCTTTACGAAAACTCATATAAAATGCAAAAATAATCACCAACAAGTTGATACTAAAGACAACATAATTACGGGAATGTCACGTTACAGCACCGGATGAATGCGCACACAATCAGTACAGGTGTGCCGAAAGAGACTCGGGTGATTAAGCCTAGCACTGGTGCAGGCATTCAGTTTCACAGAAAATGCGGAGAATAAATTAAAAAATATATGTATATACATCAAAGAAATATTGTATTGTTTTTTGAAGCCTCAAACTGAAAAAAGTAAGTTAAAAATTTTTGAAAGAATTATATTGTACAGAAAACATAAGGGTTGTGTTGTAAATTGCACAGGAACAGCTAAGCAAATTGACTTGTAACCAAATAATTGAAATCCCAGCTCTATCTAGGATTAGGAGAGGAGATGAGCGAACCGAAGCAGTAGAACTTTGCTAAAAGTCTGGCTCGTCTAGAACTAAAATGTCAGATGGTTCAATCCAGCAGAAGCAAAAACATGGCAGAAAGAAAGAGGATTTTTGATAGACTTGCATTGAGGGGGTGGGGCAGGGCATGACATCACACAGGGTGGAGTCGTGACGTCACAATACTCCGTCCCCGTGGTTGGGAGGCATAACACAGAGAGCCTCCAGCGCTTCTAGCAGTGCCTACAGGTGGGCGGTGCATGCTAGATTGCGGGGGTCCCCAGCGGCGGGACCCCCGTGATCAGACATCTTATCCCCTATCCTTTGAATAGGGGATAAGATGTCTTGGGGCCGGAGTACCCTTTTAAAGGGGTTGTCCGCTGCCCTGCCTTTTCGGAGCTCCGCTTGCAGCGTCTGGAAGTTCATTACTCCGAACGCTGTGTGCGGGCTTCCATGTTATGCCATGGCCTTAAAGGGGTTTTCCACTGCCCTGCCTTCCGGAGCTCCGCTCGCAGCGTCCTGAAGTTCCGTGTTTCCGTGTTTGAGGCCGCCCCCTCGTGACGTCACGAGGGGGCGGGCGTGACGTCACGAGGGGGCGGCCTCGAACACGGAAGCCCGCACACAGCGTTCGGAGTAATGAACTTCAGGACGCTGCGAGCGGAGCTCCGGAAGGCAGGGCAGAACCCCTTTAAGGCCATGGAATATAACTGAAGAATCACTTCAAATTCAATTAACTTAAAATTTCCTTTGGATGATGTTTTCTGACTGAATGTCACAACATTAATACAAAGAGACATCAAATACCGACAGTAGTAAAGTTGCACCATTTTGTTTTGTGCTTTCAATAACATGGAAAAATACTTCCACTGTGCTCATAAGTTACAGATGTTTCTACATCTACTTCTATATCTAGATTCCATTGTTTCCATTTAATATGTCAGTGACATACTAAAGCATCTGCTGCTGGAGTTGGAAATGTGAGGACAGCTGTGCTGTCTCCTGAGGGAAAGGGCAGAGCTAATAGAGTCCTGTTAGAGAACCAGTCACAATCCAGACGCACACGCAGGGTACAAACTGTGCACCAGGGAATGAAGAACTCAGACCAGATGGCTTCCAATGAGCAAGACAAAGTTGAATAAATTTATATATGTGCAGAACAAATGGATTCAACATTTTGCGGTCTTATATGGTTATATGAATTTAACATCCAATCATTTATATTATTTCTTTTTGGTTTAATTAAATTATATGCACAGCACAGAATAGCTACATCTATAACAATATTTGAAACTAATGACAAGTCATCCATGTAGTCTAAAGCCTCCTGACGATTTGGCAGCACCGATCCTGGGCCCGATTTTCCCCTTAAGTCTGGACTGGTCCCTAATACAGCTGGCCACTAGGGAGCTAAATTGTACCTCTTTATGTGAGGTGATATGTGAGAGTTTTACTATTAGGGTAGCTCTAGAGATGGGAACCCAAACCAGTCATACCATCACACACACATTTTTTTCTCATTCCAGTGCACCTTTGGTAAGTACCTATATGGAGCTGATAACTGGCTCATAAGGGCTCCAATAAAGAAACTAACTATACTACACTGTACACTATAGTAGTATAGTTAGTTTATCTAACTAATGGGCCACAAAATATCACTTTTGCTAGGCGTACTTGTCTTAAGAGAAAAACACAGCTAATTTCTTTCAAAAATAGCTCCATGACTGTTTTCAGGTTGGGTGTGGTTTTACAACTTGGCTCCATTCACTTAAATGGAACTGAGCTACAGAACCACACCCAACCTGGAGACAGACGGGGAGCCGTCTTTGATCGAAAGTAGCTCTGTTTTTCTATTTCTGGATAATGCCTTTAAAGGGGTACTCCATCGCTAAGACATCTTATGCCTTTTCAAAAGGATAGGGGATAAGATGCCTGATCGCGGGGGTCCCTGTTATAATCAGTCCCCGTTCGCTCCAGGTGTGATTACTGGCGATCAAGGGGGCCGGAGCGTCACGTGACGACACGGCCCCGCCCCCGTGTTACATCACGCTGTGCCCCCTCAATGCAAGCCTATGGGAGGGGGCGTGACAGCTGCCCCTGCCTTAGGCTTGCATTGAGGGGGGAGAAGCGTGGTGTCACATGGGGACAGGGCCTTCATGTCACAATCCTCCGGCCCCCATGATCGCCAGTAATCAGACCCCGGAGCGAACATGCTCCGGGGACTGATTATAACGGGGTGCTGCATGCAAGATCACGGGAGTCCCCAGTGGTGGGACCCCCGCGATCAGGCATCTTATCCGGAATCATGATTCTGATATGGAGCCTTGAAAGAAACTCATTCCATGTTGGTCTTGTCCCCATTTTCATGACTTGAGAGAACCTGCAAAGTCATGTGATATCCACAAGTCTTCCTCAAGTGTGAGAAAAATAGAAATGTTGTGAAATTGGGATGGACAGTAGTATTTCCTGTTGCAGGTAGTTAGGAGAACCGGAAAGGGTTTGTTACCTTTACATGTTCTATGTTCACCATTATTGGAAAATAAGAGTTCAATAAGCCATTTTACTACAGAGCTCCTTGCTGTTTGTGTCTGACCCACCCACGATCAGTTGTGTAAGAGTTACCATATTCTGCCTGAGACGGGCACTACCTTATCGTCATTCTCCATCCATCCAGAGCAATATACGATCCTTATCCAGTGTTTCTGCTTGGCTCTCATCTTGTCTAATGAATGACAATACTGTGCTTGGTTATACAGAAATCCATTGTTATTCCGAAAGAGAAAAAAGAATTTATGATATTTTTTAATGTCATTATCACAAAACGAATTAGTCGAACAACAAAAAGATGATATCAGTGGGTGGAACAAAGCAGAGATACATTTAAGTGCCATTTGTGAGAATAAACTTTGTCTTAATATTCAGTGGCAAATCAGTTCCTGAGCAGTGTTAGCAAAACTCTTCTCTCCCACTTGACAGCTGTTAAATGTCATTGTATATTTAACACATTTATTAGCTTGTTCTAGAGATAATTGGATTGCCTTTCTCTTCACCTCTGAGACTGACTACTGTGAAGCAGGTCAGCTCCCCGCATCCTCCTGGTCTCCAATGAGAGAATCCTGTCTGCGAGTTGAAATATGTTACACAGGTTAATAGAACCTGGTAAAGCCACATGTAGCCCAGATACTGCCAAGATGTTGCTACAAAGCATCATATACTATATTCTAGAGCTCAAGACTCATCAACAAAACTTATAGATTAATCATTGACTCACGATGATTCATTTTCTTATGTAACATGCAGTACATCTAGTATAAAAGTGTTTTACATAGGCAGTCAGGCATTATTTTTATGATAATGTATGGATTTGCATCAAAGAAAAATCTCTACTATTGGCTTTCCCATGTCAGGGACATCAGTTCTGGACCATAACAAAAGGTTTATGAGCCCCAGTGGCTGTACCATGGCATATAGTATGCTAATGGTTTTGTATTCTTGAGTCATAGACTGTGCGTGTGCTCCTGTAAGATGCCTACATACAACACTTTAATACAGTAAAAATCAATGGGGAGATGTAAAAAATATGCTGCATGATAGAAATGCTTGCAAAAATATAAATATAAATAGTTTATTTCTTTAATCAAATAACAAAATGCAAAATTAATGAACAAAAGAGAAATATGGATAGAATCAAGATTCTCCGTATATGACCGTAATTCATTACGGACGTTATACAGTGACGGGACATCGTGGCGGAAAAATTGCTGCATGCAGTAATTTTTCCGCCACAATGTCCCCTCACTATAAAAAGTCCGTAAGGAATTACGGGCATATACGGGTGCAAACGGGCAGTTACAAAACCCCATAGGCTGCAATGCGATTTAGTCGCGGCCATCAGGGGTTTTGTAACGGACGTTTTTCCCCGATATAGTGACGGTACTTCTGACGGAAGTTCCTAAACGGAACAATAATATAGTGAAAGGAGCCTAAGATGTCTCCCAGGCAAAGATTTCAAAGCAGACTGGGTTTTAAAGGGTTGTCCTGTTCAAGCTCTTTTGACAAAGAACTAAGAAAGGGGCAAATAAAGTTGCAGTGCAGTCGATGCAGTGGGTTAAGAAAACCTAATGCAGAAGATTAAAGATACATCATGCTTACTTCCCTTTGAAATAGAAAGATGTCCATAAGCTCAGATATGGCAGAAACCAGTGAAAATCGCTGGAGAGCGGTGTAAGAATGGCTGTCTGCAGGCAGCAGTGAAACATGGTGGAAGTTGCTTGCAAGTTTGGGGTTTTATTTCAACACTTGGAATTGAGGATTTGGTCAGGATTAAAGGTGTCCTCAATGCTGAAAAATATAGGTAGGTACTTGTTCATCTTGCAATAACATCACAGAGGCATCTAACTGGCTCAGAATTTAATTGGCATTTCTGTTAATTCACTTTGAAATTTGTTAAATGATAAAAAATAAACTCTTCTTTTTGAAATTATTATTATTTAGCATTTTTTCGACACCTGTTTAAAGGGTACCCATCAGATCCAACCAAACTTTTCTTTTAATATATATCACTCAGTACCTAATCCTGACCATGTACATCTAATTTTTATGTGTCTAGCACCTTTATTTATTTTTTATACTTTTAATTTAGCTCACTAGTCTGAATTCCTCTCAAAGGGAGGGGGTGTGGCCTCACTGTGCAGGTCTCTGCCCCCACCCTCAGTATGCTGTCTGCTCACATCTCCCCCATCATTAGCAAAACTACAACTCCCAGCTTGTCCTCACTGACAGTAGTGGGACACAAGCTGACAGTGGGAGGATTTTTCCTCCAGCTGTGAGCCCTGCGCTCACAGCTGTCAATCAAGGAAGTGTGTCCATGACATAGGTGATGGTGCATGGACACAGCAGGTCTAGTATGTGCACAAGCAGGCAGGGGGGGCAGTTGATTGACTGGCTTTTTCACTATGAAATACTGAAAATTTTCTAATGAAAGCAATTGCAAAACCTATTGGTTATACATGCTTTACAACATATCAAAGTTTTTGTATCTGACAGTGCCCATTTAAAACTTTTGCCCAGTACTGTACAGTTAATGTTCCTAGATGAAACACATTTCAATAGGTGCTATCTGTGATGTATAGGCATTGTCCTACTCACTGTATTCACAAATGACTTATTTTAATCCACACTTGGTGTTAACTACTTTTAATGTATTAATTACCATTCTCATGACTCAATGTCTAAACGGGAGATTGAGTCCTAGTGGGAGTCCTTTGTTTTTCTGCATAGCTAAATATATTATTTATGCCTTAACTCCTTTGTATCTCACTTCAAATTCTTGCTAGATGTTCACATTCAATAAAGGTCACACTGTTGCTGTAAATAAATGTTAGATAACATCAGGACCGTCATTATTTTGATTGGACCCTGGGCAAGCAATTTTTTTTGGCCCCCCACTGTGGCCACTGCTGGAGATAATGGAGCGCTCCGTGTAGGGCCAGTGCAAGGATTTTTGCCTACACAAGCGTAGCTACATTTTGACACCCCAACCCCCCCCCCCCAATAACAGCACCCACTATACAGTGCCCCCATATAGTGCCTGTACCCCATATAGTGCTCAAAATATACAGTGCCCCTATATAATGCCCCTGGCCCCATATATACAGTGCCCCCAGCCACCATAAAGTACCCAATGTATTCAGTGCCCGCATATATACAGTGCCCCTGCTGGCTGCCCCCATATATACAGTGCCCCCATATAGTGCTCAATATATCTACAGTTCCCCCATATATCTTGTGAAACTCTTCTCTGGCCTTCTTTAGTCTACTCTGCTGTTACTGATTTCACTTCAGCTCAGACCAGCAGCATGATCGTCCGCTCCGCACCCACCATACTCTGCTTCTGTGTGATGGCACAGTCACGCAAAGCCTTAGGACGCAGTGGTGTTGCTAGGATATTAAAGATGGCCCTGATCGCCACAAATCGCCAATCAATTCAGATCGGCGATTTGCAGTGATTCCAGGCTGATCGGGTCTCTGGTGACCCGAAAGCCCGAAAAATAGGGATGATCAGAGACAGGGGTGCCACCTCCTCCTATCCCCTGCGATTGGCCAGGACTGACCAGCGAATCACAGGGGCAGTGGGGCAGATGCAGCAGTGAATATATAGCACTATATATTCGCAATTACGAATATTTTTTTTATATATTTTTATATTATTATTTTTTTTTAACAGTACACATTACAGTGATCACTGATAATCCCTCTCTGTTTTCAGCTTGTGTTTGGTCCAAAGAAGGCTCTAATACTACTATGTGAGACTGGTGCGCGAATATTCGCGAAGCTTGTGGGCCAATGAGAATTTTGCAGATACAGCTGTCAGAGGTTAGCAACATCCATAGCAACCATTATAGGAAAGTATCCCACCCCTTCACTATATAAGATTCCTCCCAGTGCAGCTCCCTACAGTATCTTGTGGTGGATAATGTGATAGGCTGTCCGGGCATGCTAGGAGTTGTAGTTTTGCAACATCTGGAGGTCTGCAGGTTGAAGACCACCGTGATAGGAGCTAGAATACTGTTCGTGGACTCCTGTGTATGACCGTGAGCAATAGAGCGGTGCTGGCGTCATACACGGCTGGACCCGCCGGTAATGGCCGACATCCGCGATCAAGCGGATGTCTGCCATTTACCCCTCAGATGCCGTGATCAGTACAGATCACGGCATCTGCAGCAGTGCACATGTGAAATTAGATGATCGGATCGCCCGCATTGCTGCCGCGGGGATCCAATCATCTGTAATGGCAGACGGAGGTCCCCTCACCTGCCTCTGTCCTTCTCCTGGCGTCTCCTGCTCTGGTCTGAGATTGAGCAGACCAGAGCAGAAGATGACTGATACACAGAACAGTATTAGCAATCAAATGATTGCTATAGATAAAAAGTGTAAAAAAAAAAGTTGAAAAATGTAAAAATAAAAAGTAATAAAAAAGTGAAAAATCCCCTCCCCCAATAAAAATGTAAATTGTCCGTTTTTCCCATTTTACCCTCAGAAAACATTTTTTAATAAAAATATAATATTTATGATCCCGTACAGTGAAAGGCGTAAATGTAAAAAATCCAAAAATGCTGGTTTTTAGTCACATTTTATTCCAAAAAAAATTTATAAAAAATGATCTAAAAGTTTTAAATATGGACATGTGGTATCGATAAAAAGTACAGATGACGCGCAAAAAATGAGCCCTCATACCCCCCTATATACGGAAAAATTAAAAAGTTATAGGTGGTAAAAATAGGGCGATTTTAGATTACTGATTTTATACAAAAACATTTAGATTTTTTTAAGCGGTACAAAAATATCTAGACATGGACATTTTAATCGTATTGCAGGGATACAGATGTGGAGGACAGGAATCCTGGCAGGGGTTCCCTTGTTCTTCCAAAGAAAACCGACTTCGGCACTGCAAGCGCTACTCTGGCGGCGTGATGACACGGGAGTCCGGAGTAGCTTGTATCAAATTTTTTATTAATATCATTAAAAGTGGTACTACATAAGGACTAAGCGCTTCGGAGGGGCTCCCTCCATCCTAAGGTCCAAGTTATAGTGTGCGGATACAGTGTTTGATATATACAAAGAACCATGAATACATTATTACATTAAACTTTTGAATTTTGGCGTGTCTGAATGCTATTGGAGGCTGAGTGTGACGTCAGCCTCCAGGTTAAGTGTATGGTATAGGGAACTAATGGGCTAGTGCATTAACTCTGATTTTCTTGCCTGTTGAAACCAATTGGCCTATTTCCAGGAAAAGCTGCTGTGTTGCCCAAAGCAACCAATTAGATCGCTTCTTTCATTTTTCACAAGGCCTCTGCAAAATGAAAGAAGCGATCTGATTGGTTGCTATGGGCAACTGGACAACTTTTCCTTTACACAGGTTCTGATAAATCTCCCCCTATGTTCCTTAACCTCCCATTCATTAATTCACACCCAGCCTTACACATTACATCCAGTTTCAATTAACTCCAATACCCATATTTGGTGCCCCATTAACCTAGCTCCCACTGTTCAAATACTCAGTTAATTGCCAATTGACCTAGTTCCCATGGTTCAAAGGCTTTCTTAATTACAAATTCACCTACATTTGTCAATCACAAGTAAACCACCACCAGGGTCTCCCATCCACTTTACTGCCAAGACCCTCCTGCTTATCTTACAGTTTTACATACCATGAGATCCCCATAGACCACAATGGGCCTATTGGTTTCAATGGGCAAAAAAATCACAGAGTTCATGCACTAGCCCATTAGTTCCCTATACCATAAAAGAAGGGAGGGCTCAATATTCGCCAATATGCGCATATATTTTCGCATATGCGCATAGATTTCGCATATGCGCATACATTTTCGCATATGCGCATAAAACAACCGAATATAAGGAATATGCGAATAACGAAGCAATCAAAAAGTCAAACTGTTTTGCAGTCAATATAAAGTAAAAAAGATAAGCCCTCATATGGCTCTTTAGATAATAACAGTTATGGCAGTTTGAAGGAGAGGAGGGAAAAATGAAAATCTAATATTTAAAAATGTATGTGTCTTAAAACTGGTACTCTGGGGAGCTGAACTTATCCCCTATGTGATCATGGGGGGGGGGGGGTCTTATCTCTGAGACCCCACTCTGTTCTCCTTTGTGAGGCCCCACTGCTTAACCATCCTTGGAGCACCCCGCTCCCCCCACTTAAAGGGGTACTCCACTGGAAAGCATTTTTTTTATTAAATCAACTGGAGCCAGAAAGTTATACAGATTTGTGAATTACTTATTAAAAAATCTTAATTCTTCCAGTACTTATCAGCTGCTATATGTTCCAGAGTAAGTTCTTTTCTTTTTGAATTTCCTTTCTGTCTGACCACAGTGCTCTCTGCTGACACCTCTGTCCATTTTAGGAACTGTCCAGAGCAGGATAGGTTTCCTATGGGGATTTGTTCCTACTCTAGACAGTTCCTAAAATAAACAGAGATGTCAGCAGAGAGCACTGTGGTCAGACAAAAAGTAAATTAAAAAAAGAAAAGAACTTCCTCTGTATTATACTGCAGCTGATAAGTACTGGAAGGATTTATATTATTATAAATATTTTCCAGTGGCGTACCGCTTTAAAAATGAGTGCAAGCGATGGCCCACTCAGCCATTTAGGGGCTAATATGGGACCCCTGTTTCAGTGTTCACTTAGCTCACTAGAACTGGAGTGACTATTTTAATAGAATGGCCTTTTTTTGTTACAGACAACTCAAGTAATGCAAAACTGTGCTATGCATGTCATAATAAGAAGCTATTCTTCTTAGGGCTGGTTCACATCACGTTTTCTCCCATACGGGAGCGCATACGGTAGGGGGGAGCTAAAACCTCGCGCTCCTGTATGCCTTCGTATGCGCTCCTGTATGTAATTCATTTAATTGAGCCGGCCGGAGTGAAACGTTCGGTCCGGTCGGCTCCTTTTTTGCGCCGTATGCGCTTTTACAACCGGACTTACAACCGTGGTTGACCACAGTTTTAGGTCCGGTGAAAAAGCGCATACAGCGCAAAAATGAGCCGACCGGACCGAACGTTTCACTCAGGCTGGCTCATTGAAATGAATTACATACAGGAGCGCATACGAAGGCATACAGGAGCGCAAGGTTTTAGCTCCCCCCTGCCATATGCGCACACTGTGTGCAGACATAAAGGGCACTTTACTTTAAGAATATTGGGGGAAATTTATCAAAACCTGTCCAGAGGAAAAGTTGCTGAGTTGCCCATAGCAACCAATCAGATTGATTCTTTAATTTTTCAGAGACCGTTTCAAAAAAAAATGAAAGAAGTGATCTGATTGGTTGCTATGGGCAACTCGGCAACTTTTCCTCTGGACACGTTTTGATAAATCTCCCCCATTGAGTAGCCACTGCTAAGAAGAGCAAATTATGGGAACAATGTCGAAACTAGAATAAGAAGCCTAATCTTTTGGTTAAAACAGGCACAGTCATTGAAATAGAAACGGTATGGACATCGTTAAAGGGGTACTCCACCCCTAGACATCTTATCACCTATCCAAAGAATAGAGGATAAGATGTCTGATCGCGGGGGTCCCACCGCTGGGGACCCCTGCGATCACGGCTGCGGCACCCCAGACATCTGGTGCACGGCGCGAACCTCGCTCCTTGCCTAATCACTGGCAATGTGGGGCAGAGGCTTGTGACATCACGGTAACGCCCCGCTCGTGACATCACAGCCACACCCCCTCAATGCTAGTCTATGGGAGGGGGTGTGATGTCCGTCACGCCCCTCCCATAGACTTGCATTGAGGGGGCGTGGCCATGACATCACGATCGGCCATGGCCATGATGTCACAAGCCTCCGACGCTGCGCCCGATGCTCTAAACGAATGCCGAGTGCAGCAGGGAGATCGCAGGGGTCCCCAATGATCAGACATCTTATAGGGGATAAGGTGTCTAAGGGTGGAGTACCCCTTTAAGAGGCTGAAATACCACACCAAATTTTGCTTACCTCTAAGATGGAGGTATCACATTTGAATTATAGTTTTCAAGATAAGTTTTGGAAACTGTGACAGTCAAAGAAGCTCTCATCTGGGATTCTACATTAGAGCCTGGAAAAAGAACACTGGACATTTACACACTTACTAGACAGGTCTGGATAACATTTCTCCTGCCATAGTATGACTATTGTTTTCACTTGTAGCCACGTGGATGTAGATACTTTGCCATGCTTAATAAGGAAATGTTTATAATAACCTGTAGGAGAAGAATGTGCGGCTCTTCTGGTTAATGGGGCAGTTCTGCATTTTCATTGTGTTGTTACCTGATTGTATTGCAGTGTCTGAAGGCCCAATATACTTTGGCCCTTATTTACTAAGAGCGTTGTGTAGGTTTCTTTGTGGGTTTTAATTCCCTACAATTTATTTCCACGGTATTTACTAAGGTTTCCCTACATTTTCCATTTTCCCTACATTTTGCTTTTTTTTTAACACATGTTCTGACCTGTAGGGTTTTCCTCAGCTCAAATTCACCACTTTTTCTGTGGAAACCCTAGTAAATATGTTGGGTTTTTGTGAAAATGTCGGGAACACACCCCTGTTCGGAGACCACGCCCAATTTTCCCGGCGGTCACGCCCCTTTTTTGAATTTCTTAGCCAAATGGAGAGTTAGTCAGGTTTTTTTCAATTCTGGCACAAAATCTGGCGCAGACAGAATTTCTGGCGCAATGTGACAGAATCTGGCGCACAACCCAACATGTTTGCAATAGTAAATGAGGGCCTTTGTGTTACAATATCACTATGAACCATATGGAACAAAACTAATTGATACTCTACTAAGTGCTGAGTATTTGATCTAATATGAACAAATGTAAGGCTGTATTCACACTTCGTTTTCACTGTACAGATGCCGGATCTGGCTGGGAGAGGGGAAAACCAGGTGCTCCCGTACCCCAGCCGGGCCAGCGCTGAACTCCATTTACTTTAATGAGCAGACCGGAGTCAAACGTTGACTCCGTTCGGCTCATTTTTGACCCGTATTCCGGTTTCCTGACTGGACCTAAAACCGTAGTATACTACGGTTTTAGGTCCGGTCACAAAACCGGATATGGGTCAAAATGAGCTCATTAAAGTAAATGGAATTCAGCGCTGGTCTGGCTGAGGTACGGGAGCACCCGGTTTTCCCCTCCCCCAGCCAGATCCGGCACCCGTACAGTGAAAACGAGGTGTGAATGCAGCCTAATCCAAAGGATAGGGGATAAGATGTCTGATCACGGGCATCCTGCGACCTCTCCTCCAGCACCCGCTGTCATCTGATGCACGGAGCTTCGCTTCGTGCTTGATGACTGGTGATGCAGGGGCCGGAGGATCATGACATCATGGCCCCGCCCCCCTCATGACATCACACCCCACCCACTCAATGCAAGTCTATGGGAGGGGGCATGAAGTCATGCCCCGCCCCCTCAACGCAAGTCTTGCATTGAGGGAGTGGGGCGTGACATCATGAGTGACCAGGGCTGTGACGTCACGATCCTCTTAGATAGGGGATAAGATGTCTAGGGGCGGAATACCCCTCTAAGTGAAGATGCCAGTTATAAAGCCCAATCTAATAAAACAGAAAACTGCTATCTATAAAAATGTAAGAAAGCCCACCTCTCTTTGGAGGACCCGTCATGTCTCAAGTAACAAAATGTATGTATACATAGTAGATGGAAGAATGATAAGGAAATATCAAAAACCCAAGCAGGGATGTGGGGTGGGGGTTCCATCATAGAGAAAGATAAAAAGACATATCTGTAGCATGGGGGAGGATATCCAGAGCTGCAATATTTTAGTGAATCTGTCTATGGTATCGGCTCTTAGAGCATTAAAGGGGTACTCCGGTGGAAAGAAAGTGTAGTTCTTGCCAGTTTGACCACAGTGCTCTCTGTTGCCACCTCTGTCAATGTCGGGAACTGTCCGGAGCAGGAGAGGCTTGCTATGGAAATTTGCTTCTACTCTTGACAGCTCCTGACATTGACAAAAGTGTCAGCAGAGAGCACTGTGGTCAGACTGAAAGAAACAACAAGACTTCCTGTGAAGTATACAGCAGCTGATAAGTACTGGAAGGATTAAGATTTTAAAGTAATTTACAAATCTGTTTAACTTCCTGGCACCCGTCGATTTGAAAACTTTTGTTTTCCACTTGTTTTCCACTGGAGTACCCCTTTAAGCTTCTCAGAAATAACCATATTATTGACCCAGTGTAATATCACATTTTTCCTGTTGTGGTGCTGCAGGGGAATTGCAGGGAACTTATTCCTGTGGGTCCATACAGGCAACAGAAGAATATATGATTGCACTCTGTGCAGGAGGTATATAGGAGAATGTCTGTGGACAGCTTTCAGTAACAAAGAGGGAACATTAGTCCAGATTCACATGTGATCATATTAGCTATTTAATGTTACCGTGCCTTTAATTGCTCTATATGAGTTGGTTGTCTTTTCTCTGTCAAGGACTGGTGAGTAGCTACAGTATGGCTATGTTCACATGTAAGAATGCACTGAAAATCTCTGCAGCACCGGCATGACATGCTGGAGCTAGGACTGGCCAGGAATGCGCTGTCTCTGAGACGTGAATGCAATCCATGCGAAGTCTGCAGAAAGATTAGACGTGTCTAGTCTTTCTGCGAACACTGGAATTTGAATTTCCATGCCAGATGTTTCAAGTGCGGAAATTCTACTATGTGCACAGCAGACTCTGACACTGCGGAATTCCACATGGGAATTCTGCCGTGTGAACATGTCCTAACAGTCTCAGCCAATTAGGGCTAGTCATTCCCCACAGTAACAATCTCAGCCAATTAGGGCCAGCTATTCACCACAGTAAGGCTAAGTTTCTACTTGGTTTTTTGTCTTGCGCTTTTTGGGTTGGAAAAAAACGCATGAAAAAAGACTTGAAAAAACGCCAGTGCAATTTCCTGCATCTGGTGTTTTTGCTGCCGTTTTTTCTGCCGTTTTTTCATTTGTGTGGAAATTGCACCTAGGCAGTATTTTTTTGGTACCCAAAATTTGTTGGGTAACAAAAAAAAAGGATGCAGTAGTGATGGAAAAAAAATTTATTTAACAAAATTTATATTTTTTATAACTAAATTTTTATACATTTTTAATAAAGTGTGTGTTTCACTTTTTTTTCCTCTATTTTGTACATTTTTTAGGTAGTACTACTACTCCCAGCATGGAACATACTGTTCCATGATTGGAGTAGTAGTACCTGTACTAATAGACATATCGCCCCGGGTGTCAGTCGTGACACCCGATGCGATTGTCCATAATATTTCAGAGATGCGGAGCGGCTCTATACAGCGCTCACACCTCTGCACTGTACTCTGGCCAGAGATGGAATAGAACATCTCTCATTCATATTTTCCGCCCAGAGTGGTGATTGGCTGGATGGTTGCAGCCAATCACAGCTCTGAGAGAAATATGAATGAGTGAGTGGCCGGCCGGAGTATAGTGCAGAGATGCAGAGAGCAGGAGAAAGCCGCTCCATCTCTGCTATAGATAGGACGATCATAGCGGGTGTCAGTAGTGATACCCACTGTGATCTGTTCTTAACTGCAGGTACTACTACTCCCAACATGGAGCACACTCTGCTCCATGCTGGGAGCTGTAGTATCTGCATTAATAGACAGATAACAGCGAGTGTAACTTCTGACACCCGCTGCGATCTGTCTATTAATGCAAGTACTACATCTCCCAGCATTGAGCAGAGTGTGCTCCATGTTGGGAGTAGTAGTACCTGAAGTTAAGGAAAGATCACAGCGGATGTCACTCCTGACACCCATTGCGATCCTCCTGTGTATGTATAGATGCGGGTAGCCGTTCTTCTTTGGTCTCCTTCACTGACGTATATACACATATTCATATTTCCCACAGAGATCTGTGATTGTCTGGAACCATATGAACATGAATAGGTGTATATACAGTATTCCGCAGTGCAGGGGACCATAGAAGAGCGGCTGGCCACATCTATACATTATACAGGAGGATCGCAATGGGTGATCTGTCTATTAGTACAGGTACTACTACTCCCATCATGGAACAGTGTGATAATAATATACATTACATTAATAATAATGAAACAATAATAAAATAAAAAAAAACTCTAATTTCTTTAACCAAATAACCTTCCTGTCACCTCCCCCCACTCCCATACCTCTGGTTTAGTTGGGGCCAGCCATCTCCTGATTATTAATAATCTAGCATAAAAGAGCATCATCAGTAGTTTCTTTCTTTTGTTGTTGTTTTATTTACTTTTATGTCATCACCCAAGATAATCAAAGCTATATCATCTTTTATCTCATATTTAATTTTTCTCTCGATATCATCAATTATTGACACCCAATATTCTTGTATTTTTTCACATTCCCATATAATTTTGGTGTATAATAAATTCTATATACTATGTTCCATTGTATCAGTTGATGGTCTAAACTTGGGGAAATTCTTTTTATATTCCTGAATACATTGATCCAACCGCATTTGTTTCTCTCCCCTAACTCTTCGTCCCATTGCTGGAAGCATTTATGTTTTAAGTAATTTTCTTTATTTTTCGTTATTTCGGTATAAATTACTGCCATAACTTTCTTTACTATTTTTTCCTCCTACATTTTTCTTATAGTTTCAGTTACTTCCACTATCCGATTACCCCTGTCTCTGAGTGACCCGCATATGGCACTTTTTAAACCCTGAAATTCCAACCACATACCTTTTCCAAATTTAAATTCTTCCTGCACCTCTCTTTAGCCAATTTTATTTTTGCATTTACATTTTTTCCTCCTCGCCTTTTAAAAATCAGAATTTTCCTTCCACAGACCCATGTGAAGGCTTGTTTTTTTTGCGTGACTTATTATACTTAGTAATGACATCACTCATTTTACCAAATGTACGGCAAAACCCCTAAAATATTAGTTATGTGTGGAAATTGAAAAGAAAACTTTTAAAATTTTGCTAATTTGAGAGGGTTTCGTTTATTCTGTGGTTAATACGAATAAAATGATCCCCATGTTTAGATACTTTTCTATTCTTGTACTGCTTTGATAAAAACTACAACTTTTTATTTTTTTTTTACAAAATGAGTATGTTTAAAATTGCCCTATTTTAAGCACCTATAACTCTAATTTTTCCTTATACGGGGCTATATGAGGGCTCATTTTTGCTCCGTGTTGTGCAGTTTTTATCGGTACCATTTTTTGTATACGTGACTTTCTGTTAGTTTTTTAGGAATTTTTGGGGGAATGTGAGGTGACAAAAAAGCAGCAATCCTGGATTTTTTTTAAAAAAGTTTACGCCGTTTACTGTATGGGATCATTAACATATTTTGATAGTTCGAACATTTACACATGTGCCAATATCAAATATCTTTATAATTTTTTATTTATCACAGTTTTGGGGTAAAATAGAAAAAAGGGCCATTTAAATTTTTATTGGGGGAGGGGCTTTTTACAAATTTTTTTTACACTTTTTATGTTGCCACAGGGGACTATTTTTTGCAATCTTTAGATTGCAGATACTGATCAGTGCTATGCATATGCATAGCACTGATCAGTATTATCAGCAATCGATAATCAAGAAGAACCTGGGAGGATGGACGGAGGAAGTTGATGGGACCTCTGTCCGCCACCTTGGATGATCAGATCTGATCATCCATTCCAAGTACCGCATTGCTGCAGATGCCTTGATCAGTATTGATAATGACATCTGAGGGGTAATGGCGGACATCAGCACGATTGCTGATGTCCACCATTACTAGTGGGTCCTTGGCTGCTGATAAATGTATGCCTAGTGCTTTAAGTACCAGGGCAACAGGACGTCCTATGTCGTTAAGGAGTTAATATTGAGCCATCATTCGTTTTTGCTTGTGAAATCCCTACAATAAATCCTGGGGATATTTGAGTACTTGGAGCCTTTGTTAGCACCCAGGAAAGGCGACCGCTGTAGGTGAAGCCTGGTACTGCAGTCTGACAACCCATGGTGTGCAGTTGTGTCTCTTTACACCCAATCTTAACATCAGGTGCAAATTACCACAGGACACTATCAGAGGTCTTGTATAGTTCATGCCTTGTGGAGTCTGAGACAGGGGTTAAACACCCTTAATAAGCAACATGACCAGGAGACAATGCAGGGTATCAAACTATGACTTGAATACAGCAGATACACATCAAATGGCATGAATAATGCAACAATGCACAACAGAACATCTGAGCTCTTTTGATGGCCTGAGACCTTAGACCTGTGACTATGACCAGTCACGAGACCAATCCTGAGATCCACTGCAATCATGAGTTAGGCAAGGTTCAGATTACTGAATTTCTGCCTGCAATTACACTTTGAAATTGCAGGCAGAAATTCTGCTTACTAAAATGTATTATGCTAGTGAATGGGTTTTCCATTCATCAATTCACACTTTGAAATTTGGAATGAGGAATGGTGTTGCGCAATCTTCAGCCGGATATACTCGCGGAACACATTGCAGTTTATCGGGGACTGCAATGTCTGCGCAATCCTAGCTGGCCGCACTCGGAATCTCTAGATGGAAATTTTCCGTCTGGAGATTCCTTAGTCGGAACCTAGCCTTATGGTCTATTCACATGGCAGAATTTCCGCCTCAAATTAAAGCCCATAGATTTCTATCCGCTTGGGAAAATTCAGGAGTGTGAATGGGAGGGCGGAATCCCATAGACGTCGATGGGCTTTAATTTTAGGTGAAATTCTGCTTACAGAAATTCTGCTGTGTGAATAGACCCTTAGGCTGGGTTCACACTACGGAATGTCTGGGCAGAATTTCTGCTAAAGATTTATCCAACGGCTCTAGGACCACACGGACTGCATTGCCGTCTCCATAGACGGCAATGCATTTCTGGGTAGATCTTTTGGAAGATCTGCTCAGAAATGCATTGACATCTAGGGGGACAGCAATGCACTCTGTGCGGTCCTAGTGCAGCCGGCTTGATCTCCGGTAGAAATTCTGCCCAGAAATTCCACAGTGTGAACCTAGCCTTATAAGTCAGCCAAGTCTAGGGAGTGAAGTGCACTACCGCAGGCTTCAGCCGGATTAGTCTGAAACTCAGTATGATCAAAATTAACGATTTAAGACATTTATTAGTTTCATCCGCCTGAACCTGAACATCACTTTCATTTACTGTACCCATCTATAGAAATTCAGCCCTGCTGCCAATTTTACTATTGCTGAACTTGACACTATCCCAAATCCAGCCCTTGATGGATTCAATGAGCTCTTGACGGATGAAAGGGTCCATCCTACAAAATGTGAATGCAGAATAAGTACAACTATTCCATAAATCCCCTGCTAGGACATTTAGTGTATTCTCAGATGCGTATAAATCCTCACAGTTTGTGCCACTGTGTCCGTAACCATGGGCTGTTTCACCGTTTCGGGCAATCAGTCTTCATTCTTGCATAAACACTATTGGCATTGTGTGTCTGTGCGCCTTGTAGTGGCAGAAGAAGCTCAGAGAGGCGAGTTCTCATCGGTGCCCATGTGTTATTTCAACTTACCGTACATCTAACTCCGTAAATTCTGCATGACGCCCATCCTGCAAGCTGCTCGGTAATGTAAGTAATTGATAATAATGTTTGGGCTTTGTATGGCTGGTGGAAGTCTTATTTACTTCACCCCTGAATATAGACCCTCATATTAAATTGTATTATGTTATGATGTAGGGAAGAAATTCAGTTCAGCACAAAAAAGAGATGTCTGGTTCTTGTAGTTTTCTTATGGGATGGTATAATATTGTATTGTGTTACTGTAAAAACTGACTATGATCTTGAATTCAATTAGTTATGATGTAATAGCATTTTTAAGTACTTTATATTTTTGTAACAATTTTTTCTGCTTCTAGTTTTATTTGTACACTTGTGTGGGTGTAGAATAAGTTGGGTGTTACCATCTTTTTGTCTGTTTCTATCGATCTGTCCATTTTAGGAACTGTCAAGAATAGGAAAAAATCCCCATAGCAAACATATGCTGCTCTGGACAGTTCCTAAAATGGACAGAGATGTCAGCAGAGAGCACTGTGGTCATGATGTCAGCAGAGAGCTCTGTGTTCCAAAAAGAAAATAATTTCCTCTGTAGTATTCAGCAGCTAATAACTACAGAAAGGATTATGATTTTTTTATTAGAAGTAATTTACAAATCTGTTTAACTTTCTGGCACCAGTTGATTAAAAAAAAAAAGTTTTCAACCGGAGTACCCCTTTATTAAGCTGTAGCATTGCATTGCAATATTGGGTGACGTCACGCCCAGCCCCTTTGTGACATCTCGCCCGCCCCCTCGTGACGTCTCGCCCGCCCCCTCGTGACGTCTCGCCCACCCCCTCAACGACAGTCTATGGGAAGGGGGCGCGACCACTGTCACGCCCCCTTCCCATAGACTTTGGAAAAGGTGCCGGGCGTGACGTCACGCCCGGCGGCCGCGAACACGGAAGCCCGCACACGGCGTTCGGAGTAATGAACTTCCGGAAGCTGCGAGCGGAGCTCCGAAAGGCAGGGCAGCGCACAACCCCTTTAACCACGGCACTCTCTCAGAGTGCCATGGTTAATTCACCCTTAAATTTTTTAATTTGATGACTTCTCTATGAACGACAGAGCACCTCGATAAGGTTTAAGCAGCTTAGTGGGCACTGCAGCTCTTCCAAGAACCAAGAGGCACAGGTATGTAATGACTGGTAGTGCCAATCCTCAGGACCTTTATATTTGAGCAATATTGGGTGATACAATATTTACAATATTGTATCACCCAAAAGCATCTTTTGCATTTTACTCTAATTTTAGGGTTTGGTAGTTTTTACATATCAGGTGCTAAGCATCGATTTTACCCCAACTTTGAGAATTATGCAGAATATGAGACTTAAAGGGGTTATCACCATAAGGTGATGTTAGTACATAACTGTCAGGGTATCTTTTTGTGAACTTGGCATTTCCTGTTGGAGTTGCTTCTCAAACTACAAATCCCATAGTTCCATGCTTGTAAGTTTTAGGTCACTTTCCTCCCTCCCACACATCAGCCACCCCACCCATTGCCACATAAATAAGCTGCATCCATTCAGTGTTTTCTAATTAGGGTGCCCACAGCTGTTGCAAAATAATCTCTCTCCCACCCAGCGGTCGCTCCACCCATTGAAGCAGGACTGGCTCCCTGCGCACAACTGACTAGTGATGTCAGGTCTTAACGCACTGCAACCTGGGAAATTCCGATACCTGAGTAATTTTGTATGCTGTTAAAAATACATATTGAGGTGAAAATCACAGATGAATTGCAAGACCACCGTCACGCACAGGTACAGACACTATACACTGAATGAACTAAACTAACTTTACAGCCCCTGTAGCATAGTCAAATAAAAAAAAAATAAAAAACTGGAATAGCCTTTAACATAAATTTTGGAACACTGGGACCATGGACCGTATGCATATATTGACATCAGTGAAAACAATATGAATACAAGCAAGCAAATAGCAGTTTTGTAGCCTGAGGTTTATACCACCAGACTATAATACAAAGATTGAGCAATCCTGAAAGTTTACCTGTCATATCACAGACAAAAAATAATGCCTATATGTTAATAACTAGGTTATGCAGATGCTTTACATGTATTTTCTATTGGTCTAGCTCCTGTATTTGACTCACAAATCCCTCTGTTCTGCTGCTCACTCATTCTGGCCTCCACTGCTCATAAAGGGGCATGCCCGAGGCATGCACTGAGCCCGCCCTCACTGAACATACAGTCATTTACTCCCGGAGTCTGCTGTATTGAGTCTCTTCATCCAATCACTGAAGGCTGCTCTGTAACCCCTTTCTCTCGGTTTTCAGACAGGAGTCTTATAGACAGGAAGGGGCACAGAGGAGTGCTAGTCCCGCCCTCACATCCTGGACTTCATCCATGCCTGGGCTTGAGCTTGGACAAAGATGATGCTGCTGCAGCCAGTCAGGATTATGTTCTGGATGGTATGAGGACCCCTAATGGTCTTTTTTTTATAAGCCAAAATTTCTATAAAAAGAGAATAACATTTTTATGAAGTATATTAGAAAGGTTAAAGAGTACTTGTCATCAAACCCTATTTTCTAAACGAACTCAGATTATATTCCCTAACTACTCCTAACACCCCTCCTGTCCTAGCAACCCTCCCAGCTTTAAAAACCTCTGTTTCATACCTTTCCCCTTGCTCACATTGTGTGAGCTCCTGGCAGGAGGAAGTGGGCGTTCACCAGCAGGCGCAACATCACTGTAGCCCCGCACACACTTCCTGATTTTGGTCTCCTGCCAGGCTGGGAGGAGACCAAGCTAACTGTTTGACTTGCGGCAGGAAACAGAACAGAGCCACCTAGTGGCCATTTTCCCAATCACATTAAAAACATATAAAAGTTGAGAATTTTAACAGTAAGTAAATAGCAAAGTGTCTTATAATTATATAAGGAACAATATATTAAAAGTTTAGTTTGGTGACAGGTACTCTTTAATGTTTTGCCAAGATGTGCAACATTTAAAAAGTTATCGAATCTGACAGTGCCCATTTAATAAGATATCAAGTTTGTTAAAATAACAGTGCCCATTAAAATATATGCGACCTTATGTTCTGACCTGCAGATTAATTCTCATGATTGCTTCCCTGGGAGGTTTCTGCTGTTTATTTCACAGTTTGATTTGATATTTTTAGATAACAAGAAATTAAGTAAAATTTACAGCAAAATACAGATATACAAGATTAACTGTGTCCTAATATTTACATTTCAGCATAAAATTCTCTACAGTTTCGTGGGCTGGAAGGTCAAACATCTTTATAATGTGTGTAAACTGTAGAGATAATGGTGTTTAATGCAGATTTTACATTTTTATTTAATATAAAGAATTACCCCACCCACGTGTCTAATGTTTCGGTAAAAGGAAATCAGGAAAAGTATTTATTGACTTAAGTATTTGTCACACATGGTCACAATCTGCTATATGCAGAATAAACACATATAATGAAAGTCATACATTATTTAGAAAAAAAAATAACCAGAAACTGGCCTTTAATTTTGCCCAAACTACAAAATAAGTTCAACGCCTATAAAAAGGACACTCCCCCTGCCCCCAGGACTCATGTTTTATTTTGTACTAGCTGAGTACCCGACGTTGCCGTTTTTACCTACCTAATCCTTGTGGGGGAGGAAAAGCAACAAAGGAGAAAACTTTGTCCTCTCATCCTGTCCTCAAATCCTGACCCCATATCCCCTCTTCATATCCTGACCCCAAATCCCCTCCTCATATCCCAACCTGAAATCCAGACCTCATATCCCGTCCCCATATTCTATCCTCATGTCTAATCCACATTTTTCAATCCTTATCTCCCGTCCTCAGGTGGGGCTGAGTTGTGTTGAAGATATTGTAAGAGGAAAATTAAAGGGGTGTGGCTGTGGGGTGGGCGGGTATTTTCAAGATGGGGCATGGAATGCGTGGAGGGTGTGGCTTGCCAGCCGGAATGACATTCACCAGGAGATGCAGAGCTTGTGGAGTAAGGCACCAGTAATCCTATGTACTTGCATAGGGTAGGTTAGGGTTAATTTAACTATTATGTGTTTTTGTTTGACATATATGTAACATATAAGTAACATGTGACCAAGTATTATTGGGCAGACTAGATGGGCCAAATGGTTCTTATCTGCCGACACATTCTATGTTTCTATGTATTATCAAAATATCTCCAGCCATACAGACGTTATGCTAAAACATACATTTCTCATAGATTTGCATTGGACTTAAATTTTCACCTTCAGGAATTTGCACTTTAGAGTTTTCCTCCTTATCTTCTAAAAATCATAACGCGCTAAATTTTTTACCTACAGACATTACTTATTTGATAACATAATCTGCGGCGAAACAAAAAAAAAAATATTTGTGGGGTGAAATTGTGCAACTTTTTAGGGTTTCCGTTTCTACGCAGTTCATGTTTCGGTAAAAATGACACCTTCTTTATTCTGTAGGTTTATACGGTTACAGGGATACCAAATTTATGTAGGTTTTATTTATTTTACTACTTTAAACATTTTTTACTACATGCACCAAAATTAGTATGTTTAAAATTGGCATCTTCTGACCCCTATAACTTTTTTCTTTTTCTGCGTGGGGTATGAGGGCTCATTTTTTGTGCCGTTTTGATGGAACTTTTTGATCGCTTTTTATTAATATTTTTATGGTATATGAAGTGACCAAAAATGCACAATTTTGGACTTTGGTATTTTTTTTACGTGTGCGCCATCGACCGTGTGGTATAGCTAACTTTATATTTTAATAGTTTGGACATTTAGGTACGCTGCGGTACCACATATGATTTTTTTTTAAAATTAAATTATTTTATAAAAAAAAATAGGAAAAGGGGGTGAAACTTTTATTCACATGTATTCTCTCTTTTTTTAACGATTTAAACTTTTTTTCTTAAGTCTCGGAGCAGTAGATCGCCGATTGGACGACCAGGAGGCAGGTGAGGACCCTCCTGTCATCCAATAAGCTGATCGGGACATTGCGATTCTGTCACGATAGTCCCAATCAGCCCCCCTGAACTGCTGGGATAGTTTTACTTTCACTGAATACTAAAGGGTTAATGCCGGGCATCATCCCAATCAGCGGTGCTGGCATTAATCCTGTTCGTCCTGTGACTGGACCCGTATACAACGCGGGGTCACGCAGTGACCCTGGGCTAATAGCATGCAGCACCGATCGTTGTGCCGCGCGCTATTAACCCTTTAGACACGACGTTCAAAGTTGATCGCCGCATCTAAAATGAAAGTGAAAGCTTCCCAGCAGCTCAGTCGGGCTGATCGGGACCATTGCCCTGAAATCGCGATGTCCCGATCAGCTAGAACACGAGCGGAGGTCCCCTCACCTGCCTCCGTCACGTCCAATCAGCGATTGATTGCTCCAAGAAATCCAGGCTTGAGCAATCGACCGCCTATAACACTTATCTTTGCCGTGTCAATGCACGGCAATGATCTGTGTATGAGATTGGTATGTTCAGTGTAATAGCCACTAGGGGGGGGGCTATAACACTGCGTAAAAAAAGTTTGAAAGAAAAGTTAACAAAGTTTATTTAACCCCTTCCCTAATGAAAGCAAGAATCACCCCCCATTTCCCATTTTAAAAAACTGTGTAAATAAAATTAACATATGTGGTATTGCCGCGTGTAGAAATGACCGAACTATAAAAATATATCGTTAATTAAACCGCAAGCTCAATGATGTACATGCAAAAAAATTCCAAAGTCCAAAATAGCAAAATTTTGGTCACTTTTTATATCATGAAAATATGAATAAAAAGTGATCAAAAAGTCCGATCAATATAAAATTGTACCGAAAAAAACATCAGTTTACGTTTCCCAAAATTAGCCCTCATACCAGCCCGTACGTGGAACATTTTAAAAGTTATAGGGGTTAGAAGATGACAATTTTAAGCGTATAAATTTTCCGGGATGTAGTTATGATTTTTTTTTTTTGAAATATGACAAAATCAAACCTATATAAGTAGGATATAATTTTAACCATATGGACCTACAGAATAAAGATAAGATGTAATTTTCACCGAAATATGCACTGCGTAGAATCGGAAGCCCCCAAAATGGCATTTTTTCTTCAATTTTGTCGCACAATTAATTTTTTTCCTGCTTCGCCGTGGATATTTTGGCAAAATGACTAATGTCACTGCAAAGTAGAATTGGTGGCACAAAAAATAAGACATAATATGGAATTTTAGGTGCAAAATTGAAAGCGTTATGATTTTTAGAAGGTGATGAGGAAAGAATGAAAATGCAAAAACGGAAAAAACCTTGTGTCCTGAAGGGGTTAAACAAAAACCCTGAACGATGCAAATAAGAGTAGGTTAGGGTTAAATTAATTAATCCTAGATTTTTGGTGGACATATAAGTAACATGTGACCAAGTATTATCGAAATATCTCCAACTGAAGTTATGCAGTATATTTCCCATAGACTTGTATGGGACTTTAAACAAAAACCCAGACTCTTGCAAATCGGGGTGGGTAAGGGTTAAATTACCTATACACATACATACATACACACATACATACACACACACATTGGGGGATATTTATCATTATTTATACACTGTTTTCACTGTCTATATTGTGTAAAAAAAATTGCGCAATTCAGTTTTTTCCATGTTTTTTTGCATACTTTTTGATATGTTTTAATGTGGAATTCTATGTGACTGTGTGCGGTAGAGCTGATTATGCAGTGTACTTCGATTTATCAACTGTGTCTTTAAAGGGGTTATCCAGGAAAAAACTTTTTTTTTTTATATATCAACTGGCTCTAGAAAGATAAAAAAGACCAATCAGATCGCTTCTTTCATTTCTAACAAGGCCTCTGAAAAATGAAAGAAGAGATCTGATTGGTTGCTATGGGCAACTGGGCAATTTTCCTCTGCACAGGTTTTGATAAATCTCCCCCTTAATCCTTTCAGTACTTATGAGCTGCTGAAGTTGAGTTGTTCTTTTCTATCTAAGTGCTCTCTGATGACACGTGTCTCGGGAACTATCCAGAGTAGAAGCAAATCCCCATAGCAAACCTCTTCTACTCTGTGCAGTTCCTGAGACAAACAGAGATGTCAGCAGAGAGCACTGTTGTCAGACAGAAAAACAACTCAACTTCAGCAGCTGATAATTATTGGAAGGATTAAGATTTTTTAATAGAAGTAATTTACAAATCTGAAACAAAAAGGTTGTGCAGCTCACAATTAACTAGCCGAGGTAAGGAGGTTGTGCACCTACACCAGGTGCTGGAAATTTAAAACAATATTTTCAAACAGTAACCAACCCCTCAAGACTAGTACCAGTTACCTGATACATGGATGAAAAATAATACAAATAAATAGCTGGATCGTGCTTCAAATATAGGATATAATTTTATTAAAAATATATAAAATGTCAATTGATATGACTTAGCCTCGTTGCACAGGGCCCTTGTGCCGAGGAGAAGAAATAGATTTAAACATGCACTTGCAATATATAAACACCGATATTTTTACAAAAATATAATATAAAATATAAAAAAAAATAATAAAATATATCACTTTCAATAGTCTGGTAACTGGAAATCCAGAGATGTGTTAAAGTCCCGTAACTGATATAGAATCCTGATATACTGAAAGGAATGGGTGGGTTAATATTTACCAGCTTGAATAGAGTCCCACTGTAACGTCACCTGAGGACAACTGGTGAGGTCCGCAAATCTCGGGTGGTGAAAAGACGCTGGCATGCGTCACCGCGGCGGTCTGCCTGCCACAGACCAGTGTGAATGATAGCCGCTCCCGTGATCTTTCGCTGCAGTTGGAATCTTAGCGGTGCAGACCTCGTGGTATCCTGATGGCGTGTGACATCTCAGGCGCTTGGCAACGCCGCCTGGATGTGTAGACTTAGATGGTATTGCTGGTTTGACCCACAATCGATCCTTCAGAGGTGAGTGAAATATCGGTGCTAAAATCATACACCTAGACGCGTTTCAGGGCTCTTACAAGCAGAACACGGCCCTTTCCACAGTAGGCATGTATGCTGACCTACTGAGGAAAGGGTCGTGTTCTTAACTTTCTGGAGCCAGTTAATATATATAAAAAAAAAGTTTTTTCCTGAAATACCCCTTTAATGTTTACATGCACAAACTTTGCGCAAGTCCCGATTAAATTGAGCAAATATATACCATCTAGGAGGACATGTAAAAAGCTGTCAAAATCTTTCCACCAATATGTAATTCTGATTTAGACCACCTCCAATTATTTAATCTTTTTGCCATAGACTGACTATTATACTACAGTATGTGACAAATATTAACTAAACTTGATCATGTTTAATTTTTTCATATCATTTTTTTTTTCTTTTGGGACATATACAATTATAGTTTAAGATTTTCAAAGCATTTGTAATTGTTGAAATTTACCATGCAGGACACGTACAGTGGCTTTACTTAAAGGGGTACTCCAGTTGAAATTTTTTTTTTTCAAATCAACTGGTGCTAGAAAGTTAAACAGATATGGAAATTACTTCTATTAAAAAAATCTTAAACCTTTCACTACTTATCAGCTATTGTATACTACATAGTAAGTTCTGAAGTTATTTTCAGTCTGACCACAGTGCTCTCTGCTGACGCCTCTGTCTCTGTCAGGAACTGTCCAGAGCAGGAGAGGTTTGCTATGGGGATTTGCTTTTACCCTGGACAGTTGTTGACACGAACAGAGGTGTCAGCAGAGAGCACTGTGGTCAGACAGAAAAGAACAACTCAACTTCCTCTGCAGCATACAGCAACTGATAAGTACTGGAAGTAATTGAAGTCTGTAAGCTTGCTTATTTCCAATTATGCAAAAATGCTATGCAAGTGATGCACGTCATGATGACAACATTCTCCAATTATCAGTTCGGCAGGCTGGGGGTTTCCGGTGGTCGGGTTCAGGGGGTGCAATATGGGAAGGTAGCTTTAATAAAAAAAAAAATATATAAAGAAATAAAAAAAATTTAAAATAACGCGGGCCCACCCAGGAAAACGACAATTTGTCATGCCCATGCCAACAAACCCCTTTTTAAAAAATATATATTAGGAACACACAGATCATCCCTACCATTCCCAAATCTCTCTGCACCCCCTAACAATACACAAGACAATGGCCCTCATTTACTAAGAGTGTCAGGTTTTTACTAGCGGGAAATGTTGTTTCAGACTTGCAGAATTCCTCTGTATTGGGAAAAGTCGGAAACATTTTCTCACCAGCTTTTTCTAGGTGGAAAGTTCCAGCCATTTATTCACAGGATTTTCTGTGAATTCAATAGTAACTAGGTCGGGTTGTGAAACCACACCCATTTTTGTGCCGACCACGCCCCCTTTTCGGCTTTTCATAGTGCAATGTCGGGTTTGTCGGTTTTTCCTGGCGCACACTGTTGCAGACTGGCGCAGACATGTCGCAAACACTCTGCGCCAAAACAACCCTACATAAACTGGTTGGTTTAGCTTAGTAAATAAGGGCCAATATATATTTAGCTTGCAATTCAAATTAAGTTGCATGCACACCACGTTTTTGCAATACAGTTCCCGTATCAGGTTTTTGATGAAAAACGGATTCCTCAAAACCTGACTAAACTGTATCAAAACGTGTGTACAAATTACAACCCGTATGTGGTTAAAAACCGTATACGGTTTGAAAAATGATGTCCGGTTGCATCTGTTTTTTAAGAAAAAAAAGTATACGTTTTTAACTTTTCACTCCATTTTGAATAAAGTTTCACTTGTTTGATTGAAATTCCAAGAAAAAAAACTGTGCAAAGTCAAAAACTGTATGGTGCAAACCGGATGGAACCGTACGCACATACGGTTCTGTACAGTTCCCATTGACTCCCATGTTAAAAGAAAAAAAAAGTATACGGTTTAATACGGTTTTTTTCCCCCAGACCAAAAAAACGTGGTAGTCTACGGTTTTGGGTACGGGTAAAAAAATAGACAAAACTGTATAAGACGCAAAACAGACTAAACCGGATGATGCGTTTGACATGCAGTTAACAATGTTATGTCAATGTATACGATTTTCTATACGGTTCCGTACGGTTTTTAACTTGAAACCGTATACGGGAACCGTATAGCAAAAACGTGGTGTGCATGCACCCTTAGATGCCTACCTCTTCACATAACCACGTTGTTTCTTTCTTGTAATGGATGAACCCTGTGAGGGTCCAGGGAGATCAGAGGAAACAACCTCTGAAGAGAATTCACAAGCATTAGGGTCGGCCATAGCACCTTATTAACATAGGTAGGAAAGTAACATGAAAAAAGGAAATTAGCCTAAAAACATGTTAAAAATTCTAGTATAAGGCAACTTGGAAATATAAGATGGCACTAACCTGGGAGGATAGGAGGGAAGTCAGAATTCTGTGGGCCCACCACGGGAAAATGCAACAGGTCTGTGAAGAGCAGCTCTGTGATGTGTGAGGTAGAGAAGGAGTGCATGGTAGAGCGAGGGAGGGCGTTTCTATATTTGCGCAAAATTTATCACAGGACGTGCGCATTATTAGTAAATTTTGCGCAAAAGTGTAAATTAGACAGGCAGTGTAAAGGGGTAGATCTGAGTCTACAATAGACACCTAATGATAAATGTCCCCCATTGAGTTTTATATACGCTGCTCAAAAAAATAAAGGGAACACTTAAGCAACACTCAGGAAACAACACTGATTGACAATCAATTTCACATGCAGTTGTGCAAATAGAAAAGACAACAGGTGGAAATTATAGGCAATTAGCAAGACACCCTCAGTAAAGGAGTGGTTCTGCAGGTGGTGACCACAGACCACTTCTCAGTTCCTATGCTTCCTGGCTGATGTGTTGGTCACTTTTGAATGCTGGCAGTGCTTTCATTCTAGTGGTAGCTGTGTCTGCCAGCATAGTGTCCATAGCATGTCGGCACTACCAGGAGACAGGCCAGTACATCAGGAGACATGGAGGAGGCCATAGGAGGGAAACAACCCAGCAGCAGGACAGCTGCCTGTGCCTTTGTGCAAGGAGGAGCAAGAGGAGCACTGCCAGAGCCCTGCAAAATTACCTTGCACAAATGTGCATGTGTCCACTCAAACAGACTCCATGAGGGTGGTATGAGGGCCCGACATCCACAGGTGGGGGTTGTGCTTACAGCCCAATAACGTGCAGGACATTTTGGCATTTGCAGGTTCACACTGAGCACATGTGACAATCTGGAGACACCATGGAGGATGTTCTGCTGCCTGTAACATCCTCCAGCATGACTGGTTTGGCATGAGGGCAGTAGTGGTGTGGGGTGGCATTTCTTTGGGGTCCGCACAGCCCTCCGTGTGCTTGCCAGAGGTAGCTTGACTCCCATTAGGTACCGAGATGAGATCCTCAGACCCCTTGTGAGACCATATGCTGGTACGGTGGCACTGAGTTCCTCCTAATGCAAGACAATGGTAGACCTCATATGGCTGGAGTGTGTCAGCAGTTCCTGCAAGAGGAAGGCATTGATGAGATGGACCGGCCCGCCCATTCCCCAGACCTGAATACGATTGAGCACATCTGGGACATCATGTCATGCTCCATCCACCAATGCCACGTTGCACCACAGACTGCCCAGGAGTTGGCAGATGCTTTAGTCCAGGTCTGGGAAGACAACTCATCAGGAGCATGCCCAGGTGTTGTAAGGGGGTCATACGGGCACGTGGAGGCCACACACACTACTGAGCCTTATTTTGACTTGTTTTAAGGACATTACATCAAAGTTGGATCAGCCTGTAGTGTGGTTTTCCACTTTGATTTTGAGTGTGACTCCATATCCAGACCTACATGGGTTGATAAATTTGATTTCCATTGATAATTTTTCTGTGATTTTGTTGTCAGCACATTCAACTATGTAAAGACGAAAGTATTTCATACAATTAGTTCATTCATTCAGATCTATGATGTGTTATCTTAGTGTTCCCTTTATTTTTTTTGAGCCATGTATATATAGATTAACAAGTCAAGGTGGATCAAATTGGATTTTCTTTACACTTACTTATGGAACCAAGCTGCAGTATTGTGCAAAGCCGCCAATATTTTGAGCCTCTGTGCCAGGTCCCAGAGGTTGTATCCCAACTGATCAAACAAGGATGGTCTGCAACCTTTTCGCTTAAGGTCTTTGGCTGATCTTCTCGAGGACAGTGACTATGTATGTTGTAGCTCATATCTGTCTAATCTTGACAATATATTTGAGAACATTTCTGACATTTCCTGGGTGGGGAACACTTGCGAGGTCGCTTCTAGCTGCTGTGACTAGTCGCTTCCTGTTGGTCTGGAAATTTTGGCTAGGTTTCCACTTTTTTTTTTTTTTTTTTTTTTACACTTAAAAAAAAATGGCAGAAAAAATGCCAGAAAAACTGCCCCAGGTTTTTCTTATGTTTTGGCATTTTTTCTGGCCTTTTTTCCTTTGAGTGGAAATTGCATTTTTGGCCCCTTTGGCGTTTTCTTCTAAATTTGTTGGGTACCAAAAAAAAAAGATGCAGTAGGGATGGGAAAACTTTATTTAACAAACATTTTTATTTAAACTCTAATAGCCATTTGACATTTGCCCCATTTGTCCCCCAACCTGTTTCACCACCACGTTCTTTGTGGTGAAACGTGTTGTGGGACCATATAATACATAGTGGCATAGTGTTAAATAAAGCTCCTGTGTTATTCATTCTTTTTTTTTTTTCATCTAAAAACATTTTCTTTACTGCTGGATGACCACTTGTGACTGGCTCCTTGTTGGCCTCTCCATTTTATAAGCATAAGTTTACTAATAAAAGTTACCACAGTTTATATGGTGAACCCACTATCTTTAGTAGTGGCAGTTTCCAAGTCTATTTTAGGAGCCAATTTTTGTGCAAAGACTTAAGTGTGCCAGAATTTTGTGTGGTGTCCCAGTACCAAAGTGCGTCCTGTCAGGTAAACACTGCTTCAGTTGCCTGCACTAGGCCCTGCTTCTCATTGTAATCTTTGTCTGTTAATTTATATTGTTTTACACTGTACCGCTAAGAAATGTACAGGATATCTGTAAGGAGGCATGATGCATAGTACCTATTTGACCCTGGTTGCCCATAGTACCTATTTGACCCTGGTTGCCCTAGCTAGACCATATATATAGTGTAGGGGGAGGAGTTATTCAGTCAGTGCTCACTCAAGTATGTTCAGTGCATCAGAAGTGAGTGTGGCGCATAATTGTGTCGCACATTGATAATGGACGGTCGCACAGTAATGTGCGGGGAATCCCGACATACAAGGGGAGTAAGTGACGTGGCACAATACGAGTGGTACTTAGGTAAGGTCTCTTTTCTTACCACTGCTACCATTGGTGAAGTAATTGGCCCTTGTTAGGATTCGGCAGGCTGGATGTGGATCCTCTGTGTCAGCGAGGGATTGGCGTGGACCGTACCGGTGGACCGGTTCTAGGTTGCTACTGGTATTCACCAGAGCCCACCGCAAAGCGGGATGGTCTTGCTGCGGCGGTAGCAACCAGGTCGTATCCACCGGCAATGGCTCAACCTCGCTGACTGCTGAGAAGGCGTGGGACAGAAGGACTAGACAGAGGCGAGGTCAGACGTAGCAGAAGGTCGGGGCAGGCGGCAAGGTTCGTAGTCAATGGTGATAGCAAGAGATCTGGAACACTGGTATGGCAAACACAGTAAATGCTTTCTCTAGGCACAAGGGCAACAAGATTCGGCAAAGCAGGGAAGGGGAAGTGAGTTTATATGGACGTGGAACAGGTGGAAGCTAATTAGACTGATTGGGCCAGGCACCAATCATTGGTGCACTGGCCCTTTAAATCTTAGAGAGCTGGCGCGCACGCCAGGACGCGACAGCCGGGGACCGGGACAGGTGAGTAGCTTGGGATGCGATTCGAGAGCGGGCGCGTCCCGCTATGCGAATCGCATCCCCGCCGGCAGTGTCAGTGCAGCGCTCCCGGTCAGCAGGTCTGACCCGGACGCTGCAGAGAGGGGAATGCCGCTAGCGTTCCGGGGAGGAGCAGGGACCCGGAGTGCTCGGCGTAACAGCCCTGTTCCATAAACCGTTTGTGGATTGGCTTACAAATTAAGGCCATGAGTGATGGCATCATGGGCTCTATTATAAATATTACCGGCATTTTGTCCTCCAGATGCCGCAATATACCTCTGGAAGAAGCCGTGCTAACGGTGAAAAATGTAGGGGATTGCATGTTGATTCATTTTAATAGACACTAAGACAGGGGTGTTGAGGAACGGTACTCTGCAGGCCAGCTGCGAGAGTTTATATGAGAGAGCACGGTGTGCCTACTAAAAAATATATAACACAATACTACTGTCACCACCTGCCGGTGTCAATTTTAAATATTTCTTTTGGGGACATTTTATATGATATATTACTAATAAAAGTTATTTTAGGGGTTGATTAATCAGGGTTTTTTTTTACCCCGGGCTTTCGCCCAGGGTTTAGTGATTCAAGAGAAGCCTAAAATAAATCTTCAAGCAAGCGACCGCGCACGTGTTTCCCACCCAGGAGGAGTTGGAAATTCCTTATTGTGAGCACAATACCTGGTGAGTCGATGGGCCACAAAGTGATAGTTCATACCCTAGCGGTGTAGCATTAGTTGGACACTATCAGAACCCTAGTCAGCATGGGAGGCCTCAGGATTAAGTCTAAAGTCCCAAATAAAATACTTCAAGTCATATCAAGTCTACATGGCTCCCAAGGGAGCCATGGCTCCACTACTCCAATCTGCACTGTGAGGATTGTAACATCTACACCTGCCTTAGTAAAGACAGTTATCCATAACTTGGTTCGGTGTATTTATTGTCCCACTCCTGGCCCAGGAGAAGCTGTCCTATTCTTGGACCATTTAGGTTAACGGTGCCCTGGTGTTACGAAGTGATACATCTGACTGCCCCGAGTCATGTACCATACCACAGCCTGTTTAATTTCCCATGGCTGCCACATTTGCACCTTTTCACAGGGTGTAGCTGTAAGTTCTTTTGTTAAAAGTAATTTGTGATCGGGGCTCCATACGTGTACTAGTGACAGGAAAGATTGCCTACATACCTATACAAGATCTTACCCTAGCATAGCGGTCTGAGTTGTGCCATAACCACGCAATGAGGGCACGCCTATAGAGGGCATGCACTATAGTGAAGGAATAAGATAAGGGAGGGTTGGGAGGGTTCCACAAATGACACGTGCTCTGCCCCTGTAGGAGAGGGGGAAGTTATATACCCACGCCCCCACCTGTTCCCAATGAGCCCCACCTGGAAGTGCAGGGAGCGATAATTACTTCCGCCCCTCGCACAAATACAGCCCATCAGGCTTTATACTTGTGATCGGGGCTCCATACGTGTACTAGTGACAGGAAAGATTGCCTACATACCTATACAAGATCTTACCCTAGCATAGCGGTCTGAGTTGTGCCATAACCGCGCAATGAGGGCTCGCCTATAGAGGGCAAAAAGCAACCATGCTAGGATGAATACAATTCCTGAAATAAAACATCCTACATCCAGCATCAATCTTCACATACCCGAAGTAGACTATACCTAGTGTGCTGAAAGAGTAGCCCTGACCAACTAGTGACTACTAGAGGTGGTAACCATACCTTTGAAACCGTGGTAGTAACGTCCATCTGTAAAGAATCAACCTGAGAATAACCTTCCCTGCCAAATACTAACTGAACTATACCCATCACCATCCCTACTTGTGACATTAATTCAAATGGACACGGAAAGGCTAACTTCATGGCAGGTCTGACAAGCACCAATCCCCTGCTATTTAAGAGGCAAAAACTAAACTGACAGGTAAATGACAAGAAATACCTATCTACCTGATAGACCGCGTGGGTCATGTCGCATGACAAGGTTCACGAAGGCACCTTACCTGATTGAGACTGTAACAGACATACCTAACTAGCCACTGTACTGACCCAACTGGACTTGGAAGTGATGACCCATTGCAGATGACAGCTCCCTGCGAGAGCAACGTATCTGTAGACGTGACCAGTGTTTAGATGAATCTTCATGTCTGTAGACCTGACAGGTCTTTGTGACACCGTCGTGCCTGAACCCGTCACAGGTCCCCGCGGAACCATCGAGCCTGTAGACATGACAGGTCTTTGTGAAATCATTGTGCCTGTAAACGTCACAGGTCTTTGTAAACCACTTTTTTTTTCCCTCAAATACGTAAGTGTGAAATGCCATATTGAGATTGTATACTATCTGAAACGTGTCAGATTACCTACATAACCATGTCAAATCAATTGCTCTGAAATGAGACAGCAGCAACCATGATTCAATCCCCGATCCTAAAGAAATGAGTCATGAAACTGTGTATTAAATGCAGAATATATCTGCAACTAAATGCTGGCCCTCCTTAAAAGAGAATGTGCAATTATGCCGGATAGTTGAATCTGTGTACTATAACGAAATTATAAAGTCATCGAGAAATACAACAGACGAGGTTATATCTGACCTGAAAACGTGTCAGGTCATAACAAATATAACACGACAAAATTGCTCTGAAAACGAGTCAGTAGCAACTGGCATTACCCCTTTTAACCTGAAGAGGAGTCAGGGGTAACATCATGAGTATTCATGACAAGATACCTGTATGAAGCTGGCGTGTTGTTCTGAAGGCGTGTCAGTAACAAAAATGACCAATTGTGTCCAATACCCTAAGCAAAGGATCTACCTCCCCTGTGTGCACCGCATGAAACATGTTAACCGTATGTACGGCATAACCTGCTAACAGTATACCCAACTACAAGTCGCTACTCAATATGTTATTGTTCTGAGACATGTCTAACAATAACCTATGTGGTGCATCCCCCCCTGCAGACGTAGGAGGTTTAAGAATATGTGCTCGATATATCTGCAATGAATGTAAGCACCATATGAATACTGTAATCGTGTCTTGTAAATACATGTACATCCAGAGGTGCAACTGCTATTCAACACTAGAAACGAATGCACATAACCTACCCGCATACAACTATGGTAGTATGCAACGAATGCTGTGTACTGGTGCATGTATCATACACAAGCTGGGAGCGTAAGTACCGTGAAAACGTAAGGAACGTTATGAATTTATGCTCTAACATCATTATGAGTACCTCATACATGCCTAGAAAATAAAATGTAAACATATATCTAAAAAGATAGACAACGTGCAACTATGCCGGATAGTTGAATATGTCTACTATAAGTAACTGATAACATGGTCATGAAATACCACGGAGGAGGCTGTATCTGTCCTGAGAACGTCTCAGGTCGTGACAATGAACCACAATGTAATTGCTCTGAAAATTTGTCAGTAGCAACCGACATTAACTCCTTAAGCTGAAGGAGTCAGGCAAATAGGGCAACATCCTAACAAAGCTGTATAAGCTTTCCGTATAAACATTATGCACGAATATGCAGTATGAAAGCTATGAGCATGAGTACAGTAAAGCTACGGGAGCATATGTGTAGTGTAGACTCTAAGGATGGAAATGCAGAAAAACTATTACCCATGTGCAGTACAACAAAATAAAGCTATGAACATAACCAGACTATGAGCGTAACGTGCAACTATGCCAGAGAGTTGAATCTGTGTACTATAACGAAATAACATAATCGAGAAATACAACAGACGAGGTTGTATCTGACCTGAAAACGTGTCAGGTCATAACAAATACACCAACGACAAAATTGCTCTGAATACGAGTCAGTAGCAACCGACATTACCCCTTAACCTGAAGAGGAGTCAGGCAACAGGTTAACATTGTGACTTTTCCTGAAATTGGTTGCTCTGAATGTGAGTCAGTAACAACCCTGAGTCAGGTGACCGGGTATTGAACAGCCGATTAGTGCCACTAAAATGATGACCACCCTTGAACGAGTACCTGTGCCAGATAGTTGAATATGTGTACTATAACTAACTGATAAAGAAGTCGTGAAATACAACAGAGGAGGTTGTATCTGACCTGAGAACTTGTCAGGTCATGACAATAAACAACAATGCGATTGCTCTGAACGAGTCAGTAGCAACCGACATTGACCCCTTAACCTGAAGAGGAGTCAGGCAATAGGGCTACATCCTGACAAACCTGAGTGAACTTTCCGTATAAAAGACTATGCACGAATACACAGAATGAATGCTATAAACATACGTACAGTAAAAGCTACGGGAGCATGTGTGTAGTGTAGACGCTATGGATGAACATGCAGAATAAATACCATTACCCATGTACAGTAAACGCTATGGATATTAGTGCAGATAACATAACAGAATGAATGCTACATGTACGCAGAATAAGTACAAAAACGTGTCAGCATAATAATTACTACCATCGTATGTACAGAATGAATGCTACGAATGTCCGTGTAGTGTATTGCTACATTTCTATGTGCAATATACATGACGTGAACATGTCTGTGGTATGAATACAACGAGCGTGTATGTGGTATAAATGCTATGAGCGTATAGTGGTATGATACTATGAGCAGTATAATGCTATGAGTATACTTACGATATCAATGCTAAGAGCGTATGTGCCTGATGTAGACCATGTGTATGTGCAGTATAAATGCTACAAGTACATGTGCAGTATAAGCGTCGAGCATATGTGCTACGAATTAATATGTGGTATGACGCTATGAGGTATGAGTACTATGAGCAGTATAATGCTGTGAACATGCTATGAGCGCGTGGCCACAACTGCACGAAACAGCATGTCACTATGTGTGAGAACCATACGAAACCTGCGTGTATGAATGCGGTGAACATGTGAACAACAAAACCATGACCGTGTAACCAATATAACTGCCATGAGTGTATGAATGCGGTGAACGTGTGAACAACAAAACAATGACCGTGTAACCAATATAACTGCCATGAGTGTATGAACCCTGCATGTATGAATGCGGTGAACGTGTGAACAACAAAACAATGACCGTGTAACCAATATAACTGCCATGAGCGTATGAATGCGATGAACGTGTGAACAACAAAACAATGACCGTGTAACCAATATAACTGCCATGAGCGTATGAACCCTGCATGTATGAATGCGATGAACGTGTGAACAACAAAACCATAACCGTGTGACCAATGTAACTGCCATGAGCGTATAAAACCTGCGTGTATGAATGCGGTGAACGCGTGAACAACAAAACCATGACCGTGCAACCAATACAACCGCCATGAGTGTATGAACCGTATGAACAATGCGGTGAACATGTGAACAACTTAAGAACCGTGAGAGTGTGACCACTATAACTGCTATGAGTGTATGAACCGTATAATTGCTATAGGCAGTATACTGCTGTAACCAGTATGAAATACCATTAACATATGAACCGAATGATACTTTGAGCGTATGAACCACTGATAATTACGAGGTGTTTGATTGCCATGAACTTGACATGGTAGAAAGAACGTAAGACCGTGAACATGCCAAGAATATGTGAACAGCATAAATGCCAAGTTTGTGGACCGTGTAAAACACCAGTGAGTGAGAGAATAACCATGAGGTGAACAGCATAAACGAGTTTGCCCAGTATAAATGCTGTGAATGTATCGTCAGTGAGTATATGTACCGTATATAATGATATTAGCACATGAAACTGTATACATACTATGCGCGTACGAGCAGTGTGCCATAAGCGTATGAATTAACCTTGAGAGTACGGACAATAAGAAACTCATGGAGTTATCAAACCGTGAAGATGCTCTACTCGTGTGCACCTTGTAACAGTAATGCGTGTATGCCCATAATAAACCAAGCGTATGAACCGTATGGATACCATGATCGTGCAAATAACACTGTGTATACTATGATTTATTTGGATGTAGCCTATGTTATATCTCTACAGAGCATTGCACCCTACTATATACTATATTGAAACAAGACAGTCTACAGAGCACTGCATCACCACACACAGCATATGCTACCCTGCAACGTGATCCTCTGCAGAGTATTGCACCACACCAAACAGTAAATGCCACCCTGTGTTGCAACGAGACCCTTCGCAGAGCACTGCACCACACTGGACATGCTAACTGTAACGACCCTCTGCAGAGCATTGCACTATGCCCTATATAATATGTTGTATTGAAACCATCCCATCTGCAGAGCATTGCACTAACTGTATAAAGTTTGTTTATAATGAGGAGACCATCTGCAGAGTATAGCACTATACTGTATATAGTATATATTATATTGTAACAAGACCATCTGCAGAGCATAGCACCATAGCTGTATATCATGTATACTATATTGTAATGAGACCATCTGCAGATTATTGCACCATAACTGTATATCATGTATACTATATTGTAACGAGGCCATCTGCAGATTATTGCACCATAACTGTATATCATGTATACTATATTGTAACGAGACCATCTGCAGAGCACTGCACTATACCGTTATACAGTACATGTTATATTGTAACGAGACCCTTTGCAGAGCATTACACTGTACCGTATACTGCAAGGGCACCATATACCCCGCAGAGCACCGCACCACACAGCAAAAGTTATATTGAAACGACTCTTTGCAGAGCATTGCACCACACTGTATACAGCAAACTTTATATTGAAACAACCCTCCGCAGAGCATTACACTATACTTTAGATTAACGATAGCAGACAAGCTGACAGGACCGCCTAACGAGGACTGGGCAGCTGCCGCAACCTGTCCCAAGGGCATAGACAATTGTAGCTGTGCGGGTGGCGGGCGGTCCACATGTCGCCATGAGGCAGCTAGCGGGCTGCGCAAAATGCTGAGGCCGCACCACCCCCAGCACCGATTTAACTCACCTGCTTGCCGCTCCTGGCCCCCACTACCGCTGCAGGCCGAGCCAGCCAGAACCATACCTGCCCAATATTACCTTATAATCAGAGTGAGACACAGCATCCCCAGATAAGACAGCCAGCGGAGCTGCCAGGAATGCCGCGCCTGCACCCCCCAGACTCATGATCAGCGAGGCCTCCGCACCGTGAGCAGCAGCTCTGAAGATTTTTGTGGGAGATTCAAACACCAGCCTGCCACAGGAAGCAGAGATTCCACAAACGACACGTGCTCCGCCCCTGTAGGAGAGGGGGAAGTTATATACACACGCCCCCACCTGTTCCCAATGAGCCCCACCTGGAAGTGCAGGGAGCGATAATTACTTCCGCCCCTCGCACAAATACAGCACATCAGGCTTTATACGTAGCAGAACAAAATTACATATGTGATTTGTAGTAGTTATGTATGTGCTAACAGAGCATGTTTCCATTTTGTCGCAAATCAATACTATCATTTTGCTATCACTTGCTATCAGGTCTGCTGTGTGGAATTTATCTTACACTTTTTTTTTTTTTAAATAAATTTGGCACAAGTACTCCAAATAAGCAACTTCAAACTGTGTAGATAATTGCTTCTCTTGATACATTCCCCCCATAGCTAATGAGATTAGTATGTTCTGGCAGAGTTGTTGATCATTATGACACCATGCTCTACTTCTTTGACCTTTATCTTCCCTGGCTTTACATATAAGGCCTTCAGTCCTTAACATACAAAGAGATTTATCCACTCACACCTCCACGTTGTAAGTCCAAGTCCGAGCTGGCCAGGTGTACAAGGGCATTGAAACCGAGACGCAGGTACGAACATATGAAAAAAGAGAAACTCCAGGCGGGTCCAAGTACTAATTTTTTTTTTTTTTTTTTAGTCCACAATGTAATTTATTTATTATTTTCCAAATAAAGCTGTTATGTTAAAGAAGTAGTTGGAGTGCTGAGAGCCTCTTTCTTTCTGGAGTCTATCTGCCTACATATAACATGCTCTCCTGGATTTCTTAGTATCTTTCCGGTAAGATATCTGGTATGAGCCAACACATCCACAATCGGATCGCCAATCTAGCAGATTAAAACATTTAAAAAGGCCTTTAATATAGCTAAATGAGTGCAACCAGGGTGCATTAATAATTTTTTGAGCATCCTTGCAGGGATCATGTATCATTGTGGGCCACTTTTACACTGTTTACACAAGAGGATGTACACCCACCAATGAGGATTTATAGACCCACATAATTCCAGTTATCAGCTGACAAATGAGCCATTGATGATCACTGAATCTTTTACGAATGGTCAATAATCACCCTGTATAAAAGATATTTATGACTCAAGCCCGTCACTTTTGTGCAATTTTTGTATACTTCAGGGATCTGTCCTTGGACCACTCCTGTTCTTTTATAGTTTATTTGCTGTTTTGGTTCTCAGTATCTACCTCTCAGTTATACATCTATATTTCTTACTATCCAGCCTTCCATTCTGTCTATCATTTGTCCCTTCCTTCTCCTAATATTTGTATTAAATTTGACATCTTATGCTTTTTTCTCTTTCTTCATTGCAAAAGCATAATAAATTCATCGTCGATACCCTATAAATAATGGGAAAAAAAAGTCTAGGACAATGAATACATTTTCTGATTACTGTAAATGTATCCCAAACCTCAGACAGACCCTGACTTCATAATAAATGTAGCAGAGCAAAGGTCAAGATGTGCAGTGTGGTGCAATGTTGCCATTATACTCTACATGAACCGACAAAAAGTTAGATGTGTTACAGTGCTAAAGAAACATTGTGACATGCTCCAAGGTAGGTAGGAATATCGAACATGCATGGTGGTATTCCTACCTTGAATGGCAGCTCACACTAGCTGCATCATTAGTTAAAGGGGTACTCCGTGGAAAACTATTTTTTTTTTTTTAGATCAACTGGTGCCAGAAAGTTAAACAGATTTGTAAATTACTTCTAGTTAAAAATCTTAATCCTTCCAGTACTTATCAGCTGCTTATCCAGTACTGTATACTGTACAGCTGCTGTATACTACAGAGGAAGTTCTTTTCTTTTTGAATTTCTTTTCTGTCTGACCAAAGTGCTCTCTGCTGACACCTCTGTCCATGTCAGGAACTGTCCTAAGCAGGATAAGTTTGCGGATGGGGATTTTCTCCTGCTCTCGACAGTACCAGACATGGACATGGACAAGGGGGGGTTTGGTCACTAAAACAACGATTAATTTATACCTCTTGCCCAGTCCGAGCTGCACCTGTGGCTGTCTACATGTTGGCACAGCAAGAACTCCTGTCAGTAAAGTGACGGAAGTTCGGGCTCCGATATTGCACCGCTGTAAACTGTACGGCCAGAGGAGGCAAGTAGCTATGCTATTCATCACTACTTAACTCCATAGGCACTGAAACTTTTTTGGGCAAAAATGTCAAAACAATAGTAAACCCACATGGCGTTTTTCTTGCATTGTTAGTATGGTTGAAAACAGACATATGTCCATCAAGTTCACACAAGGAGGTGAAGGGAAGGGGTATGGGTAAATAAGGGGAAGGGGATGTGATTCTAGAAATGTATCTAACCCAGTTTTGAAGCTCTCAACTGTTCCTGCTGTGACCAGTTCCTGAAGTAGACTGTTACATAAATTCACAGTTATGGTAAAGAAGGATTTTCACCCCTTGAGACTAAACCTTTTTTTTCTCCAGACAGAAGTGCTTCCTTGTCTTTTGAGGAGGTTTTACCTGAAAGTTATACCTCATATTTTTTTGCATGGGCCATTTGTATACATAAATAGTTGATCATATCACCCCTGTGGTGTTCTTTTTTCTCCCATGAAAGTCTATGGGAGAAAAAAATGGCAAAAAATGCCATAGTCATTTTTGAATACTGCCACTGAGCCCAGAAGCGTCAATGAAGAGGGAAAAAAGTGGCTTTACCATTTGGGTACATTTTTTTGCCGCAAAAAAAAAAAAAAGGAGAAAAATGCCATGTGGCTGATTTAACGTTATTTGGGCTGTTTTGACACAAAAAAAGAAAAGGGAAACAAGTGAAAGCCTAGCCTAGGGAATAAGATGTCTGATCATTGAGATCCAGGCTGCTGGGACCCCCAAGATCTCTGTCCCGGCACACAGACATTCTGAACATTTAAGTTAATAATGCTGGTTTCGTGCAGACATGGTCATGACTTCAAGCCTTCTCCTTTCATGTCTTTGGGAGGGTGTGTGACGGCTGTGGTCGAGCGCCGGGGTGCCGGGCCGGAGATTGCGCGGGGGGGGGGGGTCCCAGTGGCCGGACCCCCGCAATCCTACATCTTATCCTCTATTCTTTGGTTAGGGGATAAGATGTCTGGGGCAGAATACCCCTTTGATGGGAATGGAATAGACTTGCCCACAGACTGCTTCCCCTGTCCCAATGTTGCAGTGGCTGTAAAAGTAGGAGGTAAGCACAGTTTTATATTGCTCATATAATAGGGCCCCACAGCACATGTCAGTCTTTTTGGCATATATACAATTGGTGCCATGTCATACTCTAGTATCTTCGCTGACCATCTCACCACTGTTTAATCCATTGTTTTTTATACCTCATATACGTCTATCTACATCATGTAATTTTTGTATCTTATTCTGTACATATAGCTATCTTTATATTGTATAAAATGTATAAAAGGAAATTTGTCATTTTCAGCTTTTTATTTTCCCTTTCTTTCATTGTATGACAGATATCAGGAATGTAAATGCATTTTCTCTTGCTGTAGTTTGTTATTTTCATGCTGCCAGTACTCTCCATCTTTGTAAGAACATTCTTTCTTTTTTTTTTTTTTTTACTAAGCTACATCATATAGTAATTCATCTTGCAATATTTACATCTAGCTCATGGCAATCTAACAATCGCTGCAACAGGATCAAGAATACATGTTATTTTACTTTTCAGCAAATCTTCTCTGATAGGGTTTTATAAGCTGGTGAGATATGCGGGTGTTGAGGTTTGTGCTGAGTAACAGGTGGGTTTGTGTGTTTTTGAATTCCCTCTGTTGTGTGTGATGATCATTATTACTTTGACTTTATCTATTCATAAGGCTAGTATGACGGAGAACCATACCCGATATTGTACCTCCGTCCAGAATTCCCATCCTCTTTCACACTGTATAAGGATGACAGTAATAGGCAAATGATCCCAGTGATGGCGCTTCTCCAGAGTAAAAAGATTTATTCCAAGATAAATTACATAAAACAAGCTGGAATAAATCTGGGACCATTTGCCTCACATTCCTCCTAATACAGTGTGTATAGCCTCCTTATACAGTGTGTATAGCCAAAGCTCCTGAAGCTATCGGGTCTGCCCAGGGCTGCTGACCAATGGTCATTTAACTACATGCTGATTTAGATGTTGTGGTCTTAGCGCAACAGCCTTAGGTAAGCGCAAATTGCCAAAATGTATTGTCTTCATGAACTGATATTGCAAAAATGAACTAGGACTGTGTCCCAGATTGCTTTATTTTAATTTCATTACATCCCCTTTAACAAGAAGTCTTGAGAGTACAACCTTTGCCTTTAGAAAGGCTGCCAGAAAATTCGATTTGGCCGATTCACCGAATTTTCCCTTAAAATTAGTTTCAGTCCGAATTTATTTGTGGTGAATTGTTATTAAAAATGGCAATTTCTGGCCTGCAGAGAGCCTCAATAGAACACTTTGCACAAGTGTAGAACACTTTGCCTTGCTGTAACACGCATAGGAAGTGTGCTGGGTTAGTGAAATAATACTGTTAGTCAGTCTGACACGCAGATTAGAGGCGTCATTATTAGAAGTCGCACAATGACAGAGCCTGGAGGTGGCATTAGTATGATGAGACCATATAGTGGCTGAATGACCCATCCTGGAGGTGGCAACAGCCTGACGAGACCATAGGGCCTCACAATTTAAAAGATTAACAATATTTTTCAACATTTAAATTGAAGATTTCAAATAGATGAACCTAAAAAGTTTTATTTAATGTGCCAGCAGCATGAGGAGACCACATGGGGGTACAGTGACACAGCCAGGAGGTGGCAGCATTAAGAGGAGACCATATAGTGGCGGAATGACACAGCCTGGAGCTAGCATCTGCATGAGGAGAAAATATGTGGCAGTATGAGACAGCCTGGAGCTGGCATCAGCATGAGGAGAACATATGGTGGCAAAATGAGACAGCCTGGAGCTGGCATCGTCATGAGGAGAACATATGGGGGCAGTATGAGACAGCCTTGAGCTGGCATTAGCATGAGGAGAACATATGGTGGCAGAATGAGGCAGCCAGGAGCTAGCATTAGCATGAGGAGAACATATGGTGGCAGAATAACACAGCCTGGAGCGGGCATCATCATGAGGAGAACATATAGTGGCAGAATGAGACAGCCTGGAGGTGGCATCAGCAGCATCAGGAGTCCTGAAAGTGACCCGGTGACAGAGTGGGACGGTGGGTGGCAATACCAGTACCTGGTGATGAAGGTGAGTAAAAAGGGAGAATTTGGCATCAGATGTGTGGCATCAGGTGGGTGGAAGGATCAGAATAATAGCTGAGTCAGGTAGGCAGAGGATATGCATTACGTAAAACATAATTTAATAATATTCTTAGGATAAAATATATGTACCCAAAATTATTTGAAAATCAAACAAAAGGAAAGGTGTGCAAAAAAAACCCATGTGCCACATACACCACAAAGTATTCATATGATACAAAGACCTCTAAAGGTGGAAGGGAACAATGTATGGTCCATTGTAACCGGTGGGGGTAAAAACTTCCCCTGTAAGGCCCTACTCTCGCAGTATTAATTCCCTTCTTGGCAAGTATTACTCGCCCTAAAAATGGTGGCCCCACACAGGAACCTCTCCCTATTTCCACCTACAAACGCTGCCATTTCCCAGGATTTTTAGGTAGGTGGAAATGGGGAGAGGTTCCTTAGTAGGGCCGCCCTTTTTAAGACGAGTAACACTTTCCTCGAAAAGGTGGAAGGGAACAACGTTTTGTCCATTGTAGCAGGTGGGGGTAAAAACTTCCCTGTAAGGCCCTACTCTCACCCTATTAATTCCCTTCTTGGCAAGTGTTACTCACCTTAAAAAGGGCGGCCCCACACAGGAAACTCTCCCTATTTCCACCTAAAAACCCTGGGAATTGGCAGTGATTGTAGGTGGAAATAGGGAGAGGTTCCTATGTGGGGCCACCCTTTTTAGGGCAAGTAACACTTGCTGAGAAGAGAATTAATAATGTGAGTGTAGGGCCTTACAGGGGAAGTTTTTACCCCCACTGGTTACAATGGACCATACGTTGTTCCCTTCCTCCTTTTAGAGGTATTTGCATCACATCAATACTTGGTGGTGTAGGTGGCACATAGTGTTTTCTGCACACCTTTCCTTTTCTTAGATATAAAAAAAATTGGGATCCATGTATTTTATCCAAAGAAAAGTTAAGTTTTAGCTAATGCATATCCTCAATACTTACTTGTGGTCTGATGCGGAGGAATTTCTGTAACTGAGGAGCAGCACCTTTAATCTGTTTGGCACTATCCATATTGTGAAGTGTTAGTGTGGCACCATGGTCAGTCTACTCTGATGCATCAGGCATTGGTGGGTGAAAATCCTGGCTGATACATGCCTGATTCATCTTCACAAAGGTCAGTTTCTCCACATTATTCGTGGACAGACGAGTTTTCCTTGGAGTTACTATGGCCCCCCGCAGCACTAAACACCCACTCTGATGGCACACTACTGGCCGGGTAGGACAGATTTTCCAGGGCAAACTCTGCTAGTTGCGGACACAAATCAAGTTTGGCTGCCCAGAAGTCCAGCATATCTTCAAGGTGTGTTGGCAGTATCATGACAAGGTATGCCATCACCTGCTGGTTCAGGTCCTGCTCCAGGTCTACCTGCTGCTGATGAGTTGCTTCACTATGCAGGTGAAGAAAGCTACTCATCAGTGACTGTAGACTCAGGCTGCTGCTGATGGAGCTGGCACTGCTCCTGCCACCCCACCCCTCCCCAACAGCCATGGCAGTGGAAGGTGAGCGCAGACCCCCCCCCCCGAGTCAGACATGTGAGAGGATGGACGTTGGCGTCGATAGGCATCAGCTAACTGACTACGTAGCATGTCTCTGTAGTAGGTCAGTTTGTCTTCCCTCTCAGTGGGTGTAAATAAAGGCTCCCATTTTGTGCCGGTAGTGAGGGTCCAATAAGGGGGTGAGCCATAAGTCATCCTGCTGCTGAATGGTGACAATTCGGCTGTCACTACGCAAGCAAGTGAGCATGCATTGTGTCATTTGTGCAAGTGACTTGGAGGGACTCCCTGCTTCCATCTCTACTGCATACTGCCACGGTGTGTAGGTCATCTGTCTAATCTTCCTCATCACCCTCTAGCTCCTCCAGCTGCTCCTGCTACTCCTCTCCTGTGCTGTCATACCTAAACTGTGCTCCACTGTGCCCCTCCCCGTCCACCTCCTCTTCCAGTTCAGCCCCCACCAGGCTCATGTGGCCATGAGATGTAGGCACCACGTCTCCAGTGCCCTGACCAGCCATCGTTTCCAACACATATTGTAGTAAATGAAGCAGTGGAATGACATCGTTCATCCTGTAATCCTGGGGAATGACTACTGTAATCCTGGGGAGCTGCCACTGGTTGACAACGAAGTTACACAGGGGAGTATCCCTATATGCTTGGATCATCAAGAAATTGGTGATGGCTTTTCTCTGTTCATATAGTCTGTCCAACATATGGAGGGTGAAACTCCAATGTGTGGAAATGTCACAAATCAGAGTATGTTGGGGGATGCCGTTCTGACGCTGCTGCACAAGGAGGGTGTGCTTTGCGGTGCGAGTGGCTGAAGAGCATGCAAAGTTTCCTTCCCATTGATAGGATGTCTTGCAGATGGGGGGAACACTTCAGGAACTGCTTGACAACAAGATTTAAGACATGTGCCATGCAAGGCGCAGGGCTCAGCCTTCCTTGTCGCAGCGCAGACAAGATGTTCTTCCTGTTGTTGGTCACCTTTATTCCCATTTCCAGTTTTCGTGGAGTAAGCCATGATTCTATTTCTTCATGAATGACTTTTAGCAGTTCCTCCCCTGTGTGACTCCGTTCGCCAAGGAAAACCATGTGAAGAACAGCGTGACACCTCCGTACCCTGCACACATGGTATGCTGGAGGGGCACTGAGACTTGTCCGTACAGTGGAGGCTGAGGACATGGTGGAGGATGAGGAGGCGCACACTGTCACAGGACCAATAGCTTGAGAGTGCGGAGGCGGAAGCGGCGCGACCTGTCCAAGTTGCTGTTGTGGCTGTGCAGGAACCACATTCACCCAGTGGGCCATAAAGGAGATGTATTTTCCCTTACCGTCGTTACAGCTGCACATATTGGTGCTGCCGTGCACTTTGGTACACACCCACAGGCTCAAGGACTGGCCCACCTTCTGTTCCACAAAATTGTGCAGGGCTGGTACTGCCTTATTTGCAATGAAATGACGGGTTGGGACTCTACACCTCGTCTCTGCACAAGCCATCAGTTCTCTGCAAGGTGCAAAGTCCACCCTTGAAAGGGGAGGGATTGCAGCACTAGCAACTTGGACAGGAGCACACTCAGCTTCTGCATCGTTGGATGAGTGGGCGCATACTGTTGTCTCTTGGACATGGCTTCGCCATTGGATTGCTGCCGCAATGACTGACTTGAAGTGGGAGGAGCAGAAGCATCTGGAGCGACTGAAGAAGGGTATGACAGACAGCTCCCTTTGGCTGAGGTGGTGGAGCCTTGGCTGGCTGAAACAGGGAGCGGCGTGCCACTGGGTGATGCAGCAGGTTGGACCACCACATCGGATCCACAGTTCTCCCAGGCTGCTTTATGGTAATGCTGCATATGTTAACGCAGGGCCATGGTGCCAACATTGGCACACTTCACTTCTGCCGACACATCTTGCATGTGGCAAGGTTGACCTCCTCTGGATGCTTGATTAAAAACTGCCACACGGCTGAGTAGCTGATTTTCCCACCAACAGTCCGCACTGATTGACTGCTACTGCCGCCGACTCCAGGAACCCCTGTTCCACTACCTCCCCAGAAGGTAGGCTGCCATGAAGCAGGTGGTCTACCCGGGCATGTTTGGCTCCAGGCTTTCCACTTCTTCCACCATGCTGACTGCCAACCATGCTACCACCTTGCTGGCTCAACTGCTGCCTCATGGACAACCTGCAACCCTCTTCTCCTGATGACGATGAAGCCCCTTCTGCACCCGGCTCCCAAGTGCGACCAGCTTCATCATCATCGAGTTGTGTCTGCATGTCACTGATGTCCTCTTCCGGTTCCTCAACAGTGTCTGCTTCAGAAGCCTGAACACTCGCAACACTACCTCCCACGCCACTCTCCTCATCACTACTTGCCCGCCTAGCGGAGGAAGCAGCGGATGTCTTCTCCACTTCTTAGCTGGGCAGTAGCTGCTGACTGTCCTCTAGTAGATCGTCCTCACTAAATATTGGAGCTGAACCCACAGCATACGATACTTCTGTGGGGGAGGGAACAGCATAGGACAGAAGCAATGGGAGGACAGGGAATGCTCCCGGGCCATGCCAACTGAGGGTTGTTTCTGAGGAACCCGCTGACTGTTGACTGGGGTGTCAGATGTCACTTGTGATGACCATGTTAACCAATTGATGACGGCAGATGGATTGTTGTCGAGACATGACCGCTAGCTGATACCGGGAGCTCAGGCCTCTGGCTGCAATTCCTGCTGCCATTTGCCCCTAGTCTGCAGTGACCTCTGCTTGTGCCTGATGAATTTAGGCCTCTGCCACTCCTCTGTGCGTATTCTGGCACTTCTCTGTCTGACATACTTAGTGCGTATGTGAGGGGAGGACAATACGCTCCACTATGCTTAAAACAGTATTTGTCTACAACACCAGCAGGTGTGTACTTTTGGCTGACCTTTCACAGCAACTAGGGCCTTAAGACTTTAACAGGAACAAAATGGTACACCATTTAGGTGTACGTACGTGGTATGCGCTTAATCGGGGAGTACAATACGCTCCACTATGCTTATAATAGTATTTGTCAACAACACCAGCAGTTGTGTACTTTTGGCTGGCCGTTTACATTAACTAGGCCCTTAGGACTAAAACAGGAACAAAATGGTACACCACGTAGATGTACTTACGTGGTATATACTTGTGATGGGAGTACAATATGCTCCACTACTCTTTAAACAGTATTTGTCTACAACACCAGCAGGTGTGCACTTTTGGCTGGCCTTTCACAGTAACTAGGCCCTTGGGACTAAAACGGGGAAACAATGGTACACCATTTAGATGTATGTATGTGGTATGCACTTATGAGGGAAGTACAATACACTCCACTATTTAAAACAGCATTTGTCTACAAGAGCAGCAGGTGTGTACTTTTGGCTGGACTTTCACAGTAACTAGGCCCTTAGAATTATAATAAGAACAAAATGGTACACCATGTAGATGTACCTACGTGGTGTGCACTTGTGAGGGGAGTACAATACGCTCACCTATGCTTAAAACAGTATTTGTCTAGAACAGCAGCAGGTGTGTACTTTTGGCTGGCCTTCACAATAACTAGGCCCTTAAGACTTTAACAGAAACAAAATGGTACACCACCTATGTGCGTACAGGTTACACTTAATAGAGGACAATATGCTCCGCTACGCAACCTGTATTAGGCACTAATAGCACTAAAAGACTTTAAGTGCTTTGCTCACCCTAACTGGATGGCTACTATTAGCTTTTCAGTTGTTGCACACACCAGTGCTGCAGCACACAGTCGCTGTGTACTACACCCAAAATTGCACTCTCTCTCAATTTCTCTCCCTTCGCTATCAGTGCTTCTAGGCTGGATTTGGGCTTGAGGTTAATCGCTGCTGTAAAAATGCTTTTCTGTGCAACACACACTGCTTTCTGTCCCTCTCTCTCTGTAATAAAATAGAGCTGTGACATGATAGGCTGCATGTGATTCATGGTCATCCTGCCTACCTGTGTTCCTGCCTTCCCAGCGTTCCTTGCCCCTTGTCCTGACATGTGAAGCCCTGGAGCCTGGACCGCACTAAATGGAGTTTAATGAAGTGATTATTGCTATTGAATCGCGGCGATATTCGGATTTGTTGCAAATCAAATTTTTCCTGAAATTAGTAATGAATTCAGGTTTGTCAGATTCAATTCGCTCATCCCTAGCTGCCAGGTATCTTTTTCTCTATCCCAAGAACTGAACGGCACTCAGTTAAAGGGGTACTTCGGAAAAAACAATTTTTTTCATATCAACTGCTGCCAGAAAGTTAAACTGAGTCAAATTCCACATTAGCATTTGCTATGTGATTACCTATTGCCATCTGGGGCATTATTACTCTCACAGCATTAGAGAATAATATGGGGAACTGTCTGTTTGAAACTATCACTTTTAGGGGCACTTTGGGGGTCATTCACTATATGCGGCATTTGGTGCTTTACCCATTTTCAGGCCGCTAGATTTAGGTGCACGCCTCCTAGTTAATTCAGCAGGTCTGTGGCTGCTGTTGCTCCCAGCGCAGAAATATACACCAGCTATGAGCTAGCGTTGCTTTCTGGGAATTTTGGTGTTGCAAATCTGCCCTAAAGTTGCATGTGAGAAGGGCCCACCCCTAGTACGCCCCCCTCTATGTGAGGCCGAGCTCGCTTCCAGGGTCCTTCCCTCCTACTTGGTGTGAGAAGCATATTTGCTGAAAAGTCACACACTTTGCAGATTTTTTTCCCTTCATTTTTCCACAAATTCTGTGACTTTTTGGCATATAAGCCGCTAACTAAGCTTGTTTTGCCTTAGTAAATGGCCCCTACATGTTTTTCACTATTACTTCCAAGGGTGCTGACTGGATACAGTATTGGGGACACTGCGCAACACAGCTGGAACAATAATAGAGGTTAAAAGACCACAAAGGGCGCACAACTGGGGGTAACAGCTGGATAAGGAGTTTGTGTAGGTTAGGAAAGGTAGGGATGATGGCAGAAAAGTAAGGTGCCAAGGATATCTGGGTCGTCGTGACTGGAAGAAGTCTTCATGGAGTGCGGGACAGATAAAAAAGGTGCTAAAAGTAAACAAGACTATTGGGGAGGGATTGTATGTGCTACTCTAATGTGAAATCATACCCTGCCTCCACTGCATTGGAGTTAATGAGAGGCGTTCGCCTTTCAATTAATCCAGCGTATATGTGGTCCTTGCATAGTGTTTTTTATTCAGTAAGGTAATTGTCACGATGCCGGCTGGCAGGTAGTGGATCCTCTGTGCCAGAGAGGGATTGGCGTGGACCGTGCTAGTGGACCGGTTCTAAGCCACTACTGGTTTTCACCAGAGCCCGCCGCAAAGCGGGATGGTCTTGCTGCGGCGGTAGTGACCAGGTCGTATCCACTAGCAACGGCTCACCTCTCTGGCTGCTGAAGATAGGCGCGGTACAAGGGAGTAGGCAGAAGCAAGGTCGGACGTAGCAGAAGGTCGGGGCAGGCAGCAAGGATCGTAGTCAGGGGCAACGGCAGAAGGTCTGGAACACAGGCTAGGAACACACAAGGAACGCTTTCACTGGCACAATGGCAACAAGATCCGGCAAGGGAGTGCAGGGGAAGTGAGGTGATATAGGGAAGTGCACAGGTGAACACACTAATTGGAACCACTGCGCCAATCAGCGGCGCAGTGGCCCTTTAAATCGCAGAGACCCGGCGCGCGCGCGCCCTAGGGAGCGGGGCCGCGCGCGCCGGGACAGAACAGACGGAGAGCGAGTCAGGTAGGGGAGCCGGGGTGCGCATCGCGAGCGGGCGCTACCCGCATCGCGAATCGCATCCCGGCTGGCAGCGGAATCGCAGCGCCCCGGGTCAGAGGACGTGACCGGAGCGCTGCAGCGGGGAGAGTGAAGCGAGCGCTCCGGGGAGGAGCGGGGACCCGGAGCGCTCGGCGTAACAGTACCCCCCCCCTTGGGTCTCCCCCTCTTCTTAGAGCCTGAGAACCTGAGGAGCAGACTTTTGTCTAGGATGTTGTCCTCAGGTTCCCAGGATTTCTCTTCAGGACCACAACCCTCCCAGTCCACTAAAAAAAAATTTTTTCCTCTGACCTTTTTGGCAGCTAAAATTGTCCGAGGAGATGTCCGAGGAGCCGGAAACAGGAGTGGGAGGAACAGATTTGGGAGAAAAACGGTTGAGGATGAGTGGTTTGAGAAGAGAGACGTGAAAGGCATTAGGGATACGAAGAGAAGGAGGAAGAAGAAGTTTATAAGAGACAGGATTAATTTGACACAAAATTTTGAAAGGACCAAGGTAGCGTGGTCCCAACTTGTAGCTAGGGACACGGAAGCGGACATATTTAGCGGAGAGCCATACCTTGTCTCCAGGGGAAAAAACGGGAGGAGCTCTTCTTTTCTTATCCGCGAACTTCTTCATGCGTGATGAAGCCTGTAAGAGAGAATTTTGGGTCTCTCTCCATATGATGGAAAGGTCACGAGAAATTTCATCCACAGCGGGCAGACCAGAGGGCAAGGGAGTAGGGAGGGGGGGAAGAGGGTGACGGCCGTACACCACGAAAAATGGGGATTTGGAGGAAGACTCAGAGACCCTGAAGTTATACGAGAATTCGGCCCATGGGAGGAGATCTGCCCAGTCATCCTGGCGGGAGGAAACAAAATGTCGCAAATAATCACCCAAGATCTGGTTAATTCTTTCTACTTGTCCATTGGACTGGGGATGATATGCAGAAGAAAAATTTAATTTAATCTTGAGTTGTTTACAGAGAGCCCTCCAGAATTTAGACACGAATTGGACGCCTCTATCCGAGACAATCTGCGTAGGCAACCCGTGAAGACGAAAAATGTGTACAAAAAATTGTTTAGCCAACTGAGGCGCAGAAGGAAGACCAGGAAGAGGGATGAAATGTGCCATTTTGGAGAATCGATCAACGACCACCCAAATAACAGTGTTGCCACGGGAAGGGGGTAAATCAGTAATGAAATCCATACCAATCAGAGACCAAGGCTGTTCGGGGACAGGCAGAGGATGAAGAAAACCAGCGGGCTTCTGGCGAGGAGTCTTATCCCGGGCACAGATAGTGCAGGCTCGCACAAAGTCCACAACATCCGTCTCCAGAGTCGGCCACCAATAGAAGCGGGAGATGAGTTGCACAGATTTCTTGATACCCGCATGACCTGCGAGATGGGAGGAGTGACCCCATTTGAGGATTCCGAGGCGTTGGCGAGGAGAAACAAAGGTCTTTCCTGGAGGAGTCTGCCTGATGGAGGCAGGAGAAGTGGAGATCAGGCAGTCAGGTGGAATGATGTGTTGCGGAGAGAGTTCAACTTCTGAGGCATCCGAGGAACGAGAGAGAGCATCGGCCCTAATGTTCTTATCGGCAGGACGAAAGTGAATCTCAAAATTAAATCGGGCAAAGAACAGAGACCACCGGGCCTGGCGAGGATTCAGCCGTTGGGCAGACTGGAGGTAGGAGAGGTTCTTGTGGTCGGTGTAGATAATAACAGGAGAACTTGATCCCTCCAGCAGATGCCTCCATTCCTCAAGTGCTAATTTAATGGCTAGAAGCTCTCGATCCCCGATGGAGTAGTTCCTCTCCGCTGGAGAGAAGGTCCTAGAGAAAAAACCACAAGTGACAGCATGCCCGGAAGAATTTTTTTGTAGAAGAACAGCTCCAGCTCCCACTGAGGAGGCATCAACCTCCAATAGGAAGGGTTTGGAAGGGTCAGGTCTGGAGAGGACGGGAGCCGAAGAAAAGGCAGACTTGAGTCGTTTAAAGGCGTCTTCTGCTTGAGGAGGCCAGGACTTGGGATCAGCATTTTTTTTGGTTAAAGCCACGATAGGAGCCACAATGGTAGAAAAATGTGGAATAAATTGCCTGTAATAATTGGCGAACCCCAAAAAGCGTTGGATAGCACGGAGTCCGGAGGGGCGTGGCCAATCTAAGACGGCAGAGAGTTTGTCTGGATCCATCTGTAGTCCCTGGCCAGAGACCAAATATCCTAGAAAAGGAAGAGATTGGCATTCAAACAGACATTTCTCAATTTTGGCATAGAGTTGGTTGTCACGAAGTCTCTGAAGAACCATACGGACATGCTGGCGGTGTTCTTCTAGATTGGCAGAAAAAATTAGGATATCGTCCAGATATACAACAACACAGGAGTATAACAGATCACGAAAAATTTCATTGACAAAGTCTTGGAAGACGGCAGGGGCGTTGCACAGGCCAAAGGGCATGACCAGATACTCAAAGTGTCCATCTCTGGTGTTAAATGCCGTTTTCCACTCGTCCCCCTCTCTGATGCGGATGAGGTTATAGGCGCCTCTTAAGTCCAATTTAGTAAAGATGTGGGCACCTTGGAGGCGATCAAAGAGTTCAGAGATGAGGGGTAAAGGGTAGCGGTTCTTAACCGTGATTTTATTAAGACCGCGGTAGTCAATGCAAGGACGTAGGGAGCCATCTTTTTTGGACACAAAGAAAAATCCGGCTCCGGCAGGAGAGGAGGATTTACGGATAAAGCCCTTTTTTAGATTCTCCTGGACGTATTCGGACATGGCAAGAGTCTCTGGGGCAGAGAGAGGATAAATTCTGCCCCGGGGTGGAGTAGTGCCCGGGAGGAGGTCGATAGGGCAATCATAAGGCCTGTGAGGAGGTAGAGTCTCAGCTTGTTTTTTGCAGAAAACATCCGCGAAGTCCATATAGGCCTTAGGGAGACCGGTTACTGGAGGAACCACAGAGTTACGGCAAGGGTTACTGGGAACCGGTTTTAGACAGTTCTTGGAACAAGAGGACCCCCAACTCTTGATCTCCCCAGTGGACCAATCCAGGGTTGGGGAATGAAGTTGAAGCCAGGGAAGTCCAAGGAGAATTTCCGAGGTGCAATTGGGGAGGACCAAAAGTTCAATCCTCTCATGATGAGATCCGATGCTCATAAGAAGGGGCTCCGTGCGGAAACGTATGGTACAGTCCAATCTTTCATTATTTACACAATTGATGTAGAGGGGTCTGGCGAGACTGGTCACCGGGATGTTGAACCTGTTGACGAGAGAGGCCAAAATAAAATTTCCTGCAGATCCAGAGTCCAAGAAGGCCACTGTAGAGAAGGAGAAGGCAGAGGCAGACATCCGCACAGGCACAGTAAGACGTGGAGAAGCAGAGTAGACATCAAGGACTGTCTCACCTTTGTGCGGAGTCAGCGAACGTCTTTCCAGGCGGGGAGGACGGATAGGACAATCTCTCAGGAAGTGTTCGGTACTAGCACAGTACAGGCAGAGGTTCTCCATACGGCGTCGTGTCCTCTCTTGAGGTGTCAGGCGAGACCGGTCGACCTGCATAGCCTCCACGGCGGGAGGCACAGGAACAGATTGCAGGGGACCAGAGGAGAGAGGAGCCGAGGAGAAGAAACGCCTCGTGCGAACAGAGTCCATATCTTGGCGGAGTTCCTGACGCCTTTCGGAAAAACGCATGTCAATGCGAGTGGCTAGGTGAATAAGTTCATGTAGATTAGCAGGAATTTCTCGTGCGGCCAGAACATCTTTAATGTTGCTGGATAGGCCTTTTTTGAAGGTCGCGCAGAGGGCCTCATTATTCCAGGACAATTCTGAAGCAAGAGTACGGAATTGTACGGCATACTCGCCAACGGAAGAATTACCCTGGACCAGGTTCAACAGGGCAGTCTCAGCAGAAGAGGCTCGGGCAGGTTCCTCAAAGACACTTCGGATTTCCGAGAAGAAGGAGTGTACAGAGGCAGTGACGGGGTCATTGCGGTCCCAGAGCGGTGTGGCCCATGACAGGGCTTTTCCGGACAGAAGGCTGACTACGAAAGCCACCTTAGACCTTTCAGTGGGAAACAGGTCCGACATCATCTCCAGATGCAGGGAACATTGGGAAAGAAAGCCACGGCAAAACTTAGAGTCCCCATCAAATTTATCCGGCAAGGATAAGCGTATCCCAGGAGCGGCCACTCGCTGCGGAGGAGGTGCAGGAGCTGGCGGAGGAGATGACTGCTGAAGCTGTGGTAGTAACTGTTGTAGCATAACGGTCAGTTGAGACAGCTGTTGGCCTTGTTGCGCTATCTGTTGTGACTGCTGGGCGACCACCGTGGTGAGGTCAGCGACAACTGGCAGAGGAACTTCAGCGGGATCCATGGCCGGATCTACTGTCACGATGCCGGCTGGCAGGTAGTGGATCCTCTGTGCCAGAGAGGGATTGGCGTGGACCGTGCTAGTGGACCGGTTCTAAGCCACTACTGGTTTTCACCAGAGCCCGCCGCAAAGCGGGATGGTCTTGCTGCGGCGGTAGTGACCAGGTCGTATCCACTAGCAACGGCTCACCTCTCTGGCTGCTGAAGATAGGCGCGGTACAAGGGAGTAGGCAGAAGCAAGGTCGGACGTAGCAGAAGGTCGGGGCAGGCAGCAAGGATCGTAGTCAGGGGCAACGGCAGAAGGTCTGGAACACAGGCTAGGAACACACAAGGAACGCTTTCACTGGCACAATGGCAACAAGATCCGGCAAGGGAGTGCAGGGGAAGTGAGGTGATATAGGGAAGTGCACAGGTGAACACACTAATTGGAACCACTGCGCCAATCAGCGGCGCAGTGGCCCTTTAAATCGCAGAGACCCGGCGCGCGCGCGCCCTAGGGAGCGGGGCCGCGCGCGCCGGGACAGAACAGACGGAGAGCGAGTCAGGTAGGGGAGCCGGGGTGCGCATCGCGAGCGGGCGCTACCCGCATCGCGAATCGCATCCCGGCTGGCAGCGGAATCGCAGCGCCCCAGGTCAGAGGACGTGACCGGAGCGCTGCAGCGGGGAGAGTGAAGCGAGCGCTCCGGGGAGGAGCGGGGACCCGGAGCGCTCGGCGTAACAGTAATTTTATTCTGTAACCATGCAGTGGTCATGGTATGGCAGTATTATGTGGGCCTTGTATTATTAGTACTATAATATTCGTCAACGTGGTTGTGGTGATGGTGGTTGTGGGGGACAGTTGTACAAGCATCTTCTAAGACCTTTAGAATTACTTAAGTCTTGCTTCATTATTGTCACGATTCGGCAGGCTGGAGGTGGATCCTCAGCAGGAGGTCTGGAACACAGTATGGGTAACACAGTAAAGCTTTCTCAAGGCACAAGGCAAAAAGATCCGGCAAGGGAGTGCAGGGGAAGTGAGGTATAAGTAGGGCAAGGAACAGGTGCAAGCTAATCAGGGTGATTGGGCCAGGCACCATCATTGGTGCACTGGCCCTTTAAATCTCAGTGCGCTGGCGCGCGGGCGCCCTAGAGAGCGGAGCCGCGCGCGCCAGAGCATGACAGCCGGGGACCGGGACAGGTAAGTGACCTGGGGTGCGATTCGCGGGCGGGCGCGTCCCGCTATGCGAATCGCATCCCCGTCGGCCATGTCAGTGCAGCGCTCCCGGTCAGCGGGTCTGACCGGGGCGCTGCAGGGAGAGAAACGCCGCGAGCGCTTCGGGGAGGAGCAGGGACCCGGAGCGCTCGGCGTAACAGTACCCCCCCCCTTAGGTCTCCCCCTCTTTTTGTCGGGATGTCGCTCCACAGAGGACGAGGACATCGGGAGCGATTGTAGAGTCTCCTTCTGGGGGACAGTGAAGTCCTGGGTTTTAACATGAATGGCAGACCGGACAGAAGGAGTGGGAATGGGGAGGGGGGGCAGAGGGTGAGACTTGGCACGGGGCAGAGTGTCACCAGGACGGGGACACGGCACAGTCCTGACAGGCCTTGGGGAGACAAGGCACAGGAGGAGACACTGAGGACCGACAGACGGGGCTGGGAGCAGACGTGAGGCACTCTTTGCGGCAAGCAGGACCCCAATTCTTGATCTCCCCGGTGTTCCAGTCAAGGGTGGGAGAATGGTGCTGGAGCCATGGCAGACCGAGGAGGATTTCAGAGGTACAGCCGGGCAAAACCAAAAATTCAATTTCCTCGAGATGTGGTCCAATGTTCATAAGCACGGGCACTGTGCGATAACGCACAGTGCAGTGCAGCTTGACCCCGTTGACCGAAGAAATATAGAGCGGCTTGATGAGACGGGTCACCGGGATGCAGTACGTATCAAGCAAAGAGGCCAGAATAAATTTTCCAGAAGAACCAGAGTCCAAGACGGCCACAGCAGAGAAGGAGGAGTTGGCAGAAGGAGAAATCCGTACGGGCACAGAGAGAGATGGAGAAGCAGACTCCGTACCCAGAGACGCCAGGCCCACATGAGCAGGTTGCGTGCGTGCATTTTCCAGACGTGGAGGACGAATAGGGCAATTCACCAAGAAATGTTCGGTACTAGCGCAGTACAGACATAGATTTTTATCCCTACGGCGAGACCTCTCTTCAATAGTCAGGCGAGACCGATCTACTTGCATAGGCTCCTCGGCGGGAGGCACAGGGGTAGATTGCAAGGGATACCGAGAGAGAGGTGCCCAGGGATTAAGGTCTTTTTCCTGGCGGAGTTCCTGGTGTCTTTCCGAAAAACGCATGTCAATGCGGGTGGCCAAATGGATAAGTTCATGCAGGTTGGCAGGAATCTCTCGTGCGGCCAGCACATCTTTGATGTTACTGGATAGGCCTTTTTTAAAAGTCGCGCAGAGAGCCTCGTTGTTCCAAGATAATTCGGAAGCGAGAGTACGAAATCGGATGGCGTACTCGCCTACTGAAGAATTACCCTGGACCAGGTTCAGCAGGGCAGTCTCGGCAGAAGAAGCTCGGGCTGGTTCCTCGAAGACACTGCAAACCTCAGAGAAGAAGGAGTGTACAGAGGCGGTGACAGGGTCATCGCAGTCCCAGAGCGGTGTGGCCCAAGACAAAGCCTTCCCAGACAGGAGACTGACCACGAAAGCCACCTTCGACCGTTCTGTAGGAAATTGGTCCGACAACATCTCCAAATGAAGGGAACATTGTGACAGAAAACCACGGCAGAGTCTAGAGTCCCCATCAAATTTGTCCGGCAGGGACAAGCGGAGGTTAGGAGCGGCCACTCACTGCGGAGGAGGTGCAGGAGCTGTTGGAGGAGATGGTAGCTGCTGTTGCAGATGCTGTAGCTGCGACTGAAGTTGCTGTACCATGGTGGACACTTCCGACAGCTGGTGACTTAGATGGGCGATCTGTCGGGATTGCTGGGCGACCACCGTGGTGAGGTCAGAGACAACTGGCAGGGGAACCTCAGTGGGATCCATGGCCGGATCTACTGTCACGATTCGGCAGGCTGGAGGTGGATCCTCTGTGCCAGAGAGGGATTGGCGTGGACCGTGTCAGTGGACCGGTTCTAAGTTGCTACTGGTATTCACCAGAGCCCGCTGCAAAGTGGGATGGTCTTGCAGCGGTGGTAGCAACCAGGTCGTATCCACTGGCAACGGCTCAACCTCTCTGACTGCTGAGATAAGCGCGGTACAAGGGAGTAGACAAGAGCAAGGTCAGACGTAGCAGAAGTTCGGGACAGGCGGCAAGGTTCGTAGTCAATGGTGGAATAGCAGGAGGTCTGGAACACAGTATGGGTAACACAGTAAAGCTTACTCAAGGCACAAGGCAACAAGATCCGGCAAGGGAGTGCAGGGGAAGTGAGGTATAAGTAGGGCAAGGAACAGGTGCAAGCTAATCAGGGTGATTGGGCCAGGCACCATCATTGGTGCACTGGCCCTTTAAATCTCAGAGCGCTGGCGCGCGCACGCCCTAGAGAGCGGAGCCGCGCGCGCCAGAGCATGACAGCCGGGGACCGGGACAGGTAAGTGACCTGGGGTGCGATTCGCGGGCGGGCGCGTCCCGCTATGCGAATCGCATCCCCGCCGGCCATGTCAGTGCAGCGCTCCCGGTCAGCGGGTCTGACCGGGGCGCTGCAGGGAGAGAAACGCCGCGAGCGCTTCGGGGAGGAGCAGGGACCCGGAGCGCTCGGCGTAACAATTATTGACATGAGTCCTTTCCCATTGCTCCTACATTCCAATCTCTCCTCCCCAAAATACTCTTTTAGGTAAGATATCACTTTTGTTTTGCTGGTAATTTTGCTGCCAATAAAAGTAAAAGGCTATGGACATCTTTTAACAGAGGGCATTACAGAGGCTGCAGGACAGAAACTAAACACATTTTTTAATAAAGAAACCTAGGAAGAAAGTATTTTTGCACCATATTAAGTATAAAGCAATAGCAATGAATATGCATTCACATTCAAAGGGGTCCATAGCCTTTCAAATGTTTCTGTCATTATGCAAAACGTTTAACATATTGCGGGGAAGTGTCAAAAGTTTTGATTGGTTGAGGCCCCCCGTGCACAGTTAGATGAAGTGCACAGTTACTTGCTTCACTCCTGGCTATATTCTCTGTCCAGTTGCAGGAGACAGCCCCATAGACTTACAATGGATGGAGAAGACAGACAGCCGAGGAGTAGAGCACATTACCATGCGCTGTACCCGTCTTGATATAGTGATCTGAACATTAAGACCACAACCGATTCGAACTTTTGACATGTCTGTGCGACATGTCAAAAAGTTTGTATAGTGAGTTTTTTTTCCCCAACAATAAAAGATTAAATGAAATTAAATATTTTTTATATATTGAAATAATACGGAAAAATAATTAATTGAGTTCGGAGCATTTTGTACATTTCCTTTTATCAATGTGTTTGTATCACAAAAGCTTCACAGGAACCATTACTTGGATTTGTCAGATTTAGCGTCAAAGTTAAAATATGGAAGAAATATAAATCTATATGTATTATAAAAGAGGGCTGCATTGCTAAAAGAAAATAGACAAAAATATACTCCATCAAGTTAAGTATCTACTTGCGTTGCCACAGCAACTGTAAAAGACAGAAAACTATGAAAACGGTCTCCAGCCTCTGTTGGATGTGGTAAACAGGGACGACAACCCAGACCTAAAATTAATTAGACAAACACTAGAAAAACACTTGAAAAGTCATAACCAGATCTTTCTCATTACAATGGGAAAAAATTGTCCCCATAATAACAGGTATGCACTGCACTGCGCATGCGTGGCCAGTACTTTACTTATGCTCTATGAGGCTGCCAAAATGCCTCTCTGAAAACGGCAACGTTTGTCAGTCCCATAGAGAATACTTGATGATCTGCCCTAAGCACAAAAGGGTTAACTAAAGCACACATCAGGGAGCACAAAATAGGTAACAGCAAACTGAAAAACAGACCAACAAAGCAAAATCAGGCAGGCCAGGTTACAACCAAGATAGTGACGAGGTACAAAATCAGCAGGCAGAGAATAGTCAGGTCACTAAGCAAAAATAGAAAATGTAGGTACATAATCTAATACTAATGGCTTGTCTTCCCCACCTACTGCGCAGGCATTGTCATGGAAAGGAGCAAAGCCACAGCTAATGATGGGACAATTTGGAGCTACTTATAGAAGAAAAGATAAACAAACCCATTACAAGGGGCATAGATGATGCCCTGGAACACCTACATAAGATTTCTTTATATACTTCATACTTCTATTTGCTATAAAAAAAAAAAGAAAACATGATTCTTGTGGGTGATGAAGAGTAAGGCAGGAATTGCAGGAATAATTCTTTTTTGTGCATTTTGTATGTCTAGTGAATATACAGTGACAGTGAACCATAACATTACACTAACCTGCCCAATATTGTGTAGAACCCCTGTGCTGCCAAAATAGCTGTTATCCCTCAAAGGATGGAGCCCACAGCACCTCTGAGCAACTGTGGTATCCAGCACCAGTATGTTTGTGTGTGGGAAATGGGGGGGGGGGGGGTTTGAGGTCTGGCCCCAGTGGTCAGATAACCCACTTTAATGGAATTGTGCAAGGATTGTTTTTTGCCCAACAAAATGTAGTTTCCATTGTTACCATTTTGGAGTACATTCAATTTTTTAGGATAGAAACACCGAAAGAACTAAAAAATTGGTAGCACTTCAATCCAAGTAATTAACACCTCTAAGCCAAGTGGGCCTTCAATATACAGTGGGGATCAAACATTTGGGCACCCCAGGTAAAAATTTGTATTAATGTGCATAAAGAAGCCAAGGAAAGATGGAAAAATCTCCAAAAGGTATCAAATTACAGATTAGGCAGAATTTATAGCATGCACTGCCTCCTTTGCAAAGCTGAGACCTGCCAGTGTCATGGATTATTCTCAATCATCATCTGGGAAGACCAGTTGGTCACAAAGATGGAGAAGGCTATAAGAAGATAGCAAAATGTTTTCAGATGTCAATATCCTCTGTTCGGAATGTAATTAAGAAATGGCAGTCATCAGGAACAGTGGAAGTTAAAGCAAGATCTGGAAGACCAAGAAAAATATCAGACAGAACAGCTCGCAGGATTGTGTGAAAAACAATTCAAAACCCACGTTTGACAGCACAAACCCTCCAGAAAGATCTGGCAGACCCTCGCGTTGTGGTATACTATTCCACTATAAAGAGATACTTGTACAAATATGGTCTTCATGGAAGAGTCATCAGAAGAAAACCTCTTCTACATCCTCATCAGAAAAATCAGCGTTTGAACTTTGCAAATGAACATATAGACATGCCTGATGCATTTTGGAAACAAGTTCTGTGGACCGATGAGGTTAAAATTTAACTTTTTGGCCGGAATAAGCAAAGGTACGTTTGGAGAAGAAGGGGAACAGAATTTAATGAAAAGAACCTCTGTCCAACTGTTAAGCATGGGGGTGGATCAATCATGCTTTGGGGTTGTATTGCAGCCAGTGGCACAGGGAACATCTCACGAGTAGAAGGAAAAATGGTTTCAATAAAATTTCAGCAACTTTTGGATGCTAACTTGATGCCATCTGTGAAAAAGCTGAAGTTAAAGAGAGGATGGCTTTTACAAATGGATAATCATCCTAAACACACCTCGAAATCCACGGGGGATTACATCAAGAGGTGTAAACTGAAGGTTTTGCCATGGCCTTCACAATCTCCTGACCTCAACATAATTTAAAATCTATGGAAAGACCTTAAAAGAGCAGTGCGTGACAGACAGTCCAGATATCTCAAAGAACTGGAAGACTTTTGTAAGGAAGAATGGGCAAAGATACCTCAAACAAGAATTGAAAGACTCTTGGCTGGCTACAAAAAGCATTTACAAGCTGTGATACTTGCCAAAGGGGGCAGTACAAGATATTAACTCTGCAGGGTGCCCAAACTTTTGCAGACGCCATTTTTTTGTTTTCTGTTATTTTGAAAGTGTAAATGATGGAAATAAAATCTAACTTTTGTTGACATATTATAAGAATGTCGAATCTGTAATTTGATGCCTTTTGGAGAATTTTCCATCTTTCCTTGGCTTCTTTATGCACATTGATACAAATTTTTACCTGGGGTGCCCAAACTTTTGATCCCCACTGTATATGTGTTTAACTTCTACCTCCACTACTAGTAGTATCCACATCTGCAGAGGGCGCTAGGACATTTCCAGGTCATCCCAAATGTTCACAAAAGTGAAAAATAGAAAAGGCATCCAGTGCTCAGAGGATAAAGTATAACCACAATGAAAGAATGAAAATAGTTGATGTATATACGGGGTCTGGCACTTACTCTACAGTGGCTTACCACTTGGCACCAGTACCAAATCACACCAATCGCCCCCCCCCTGCTGTAGAGTAAGTGGCAGACCCTGTATATACATTGCTATCACCTGTGATCTAAAAAAAAGTGATAAGCATGACTTCTATGAAATATCCATTTGTGGAAGGGCTGTGGCTGGCTTCATGTGTACGTGGGCCCATGGGTGGCAGAATCCCTGTTGACCCCCTGTCTACCCCTTCATTGGCTTGATAGGCACAAAGTATACTTATCCATGTTGCCTTGGAACACCATAACCTAGAAAGCCCTGAAATCTGCATGAGTTTGCCTGATTTTGTATATTAAATTTTTCTCTTTTATAAAGATGTTAAAAGCTTAACTCAAATCAGTATGAAGTACTCAATAAATACATATTAACAATAACAAATTGCAAAAAATATAGCATAAAAACACTTTTTACCAGCTTTTATTCCAGTTAACACTCCCCTTAATGCTCACATAGGAATTAAAACAGGTATGTTGGGAAATTATGAGGGCGTAGCAAAAACTATTTTCCGTTTGGATACTTTTGTAAATAACGTAATTACATAGAATTTACTTACTTGAATGCATACATTATTCCAGCAAAGTGCTCAGATTTATTTAATACAGTCAAGTAAATAATTGATTGGCACTGTTTGATCATGGTATTCCTTTGATACATAATATTAGAGGGACTATCTGAATCCATTACACTTTATTACTATGACTCATTTGTCTCTAGGCAATTTGCACTCATATAGATCAATTTAGCCCTGGTTATTCTTCATATGAAATGATTAGGAACGTGAGTTCTAAACATAAGATTTCATTTTTTTCCCCCTGCATCTTTTGCTGAGAACCATTCTTGACTGAATTCCACATCAAAGTACTATGTAAACTAAAATTTCGGGAAATCAATACACATAAACTGAGTATAATTCAAGATACAACGGTCATTTTGTACCAAACAATCCCAGATCATTGCCAATACAGGCTTCAAAAAAGTAAGGCTTGAAAGAGAACATCGGTAAGTGGAGTCATCTATGGACAAAATGGTTATTATGAATGTAGGAAAGTTTTCATTACGGCAAGGGTTTCATTATACCACAAAGTCTGATGTCTGAGGAAAAGGACGGAGCGTCCTTGAAATGCGTTATACGCTAAAATAAAAAGAATACTCTTTTACCTGGCTTTTGGACAGCGCTGTGATATATCCCACCACCTCTTCACATCCACCTGTTGTGAATATCCGCCATTGTTTTGTCCCACGCTGCTGCCTGGACGGGATAAGCTGAGGTCCACTTTCGATTTATCATCACCTCCGGAAGGAGATTGTGCTTACGAGTGTTGTGCCTCCATTCTAGCACAACACCATCTGGTGAGTATTTTTCATATCTAAGGGGCTCCCCCTTATCATCCTTTGTTCTACACATTGGAGCCCTCTGTTTTCTTCTTTCTCCTTCAGTCTCTACCACAAAGGGCAGTAATACAAGATAGATACAAGATATGTTTCTGGTATAAAAACTGAAAAAAATATATAATGCCCGGTTCGGGTACTACCTGTGTCTTTTGTGCTACAAAGTTTTCCAACATATCTTTCCAATGTGTCCAAACTTATGCCAATTTATGTCCTGTTCATTGGTATAGTATTTTTAGTTGCCCATGCTTTTCATTGCAAGAACAAAAAATATATACCATTCAGTATATGTTTTCTTTAAAGTGGAAGCCAATGTCAGACACATACAACAAGTAAAGATTTGCATACATTTTGTGTATATGTTTGTGTAACCAAAAGTGGCTGAGGAACTGTACCACCTAACCAGTTTAAGGGTGGCTACCAAATAACCCTCAGGCTTTCACCCTCTCCTATGAGGATTTAAAGGGCAACCATAAGATTTATTTTTATTTGACTGTGTTCCAGGGGCTGTACAGTTAGTGTAGTTCATAATATAGTGTGAACCTGTGCTTGATGGCTGGTCTCACAATTCTCATGTTACCTTTGCCCCAATGTTCATTTTTAGCAATATACAAAATGAGTGTTATCTCAACTTTTCCCAGGTTGCAGTGCGGCCCGAGACATTTCATCACTAGTCAGGTGTTGAAAAGGAGTCTAAGTTTCAATGGGTGGAGAAACCGCTGGTAGGGAGTGAGATCATTATCCAAAGGGCTGCAGGGAATTGTAGTTTACAGCACAGCATGCAAGGCAGTTCAGAAGTGCTGCATTGGGGCGGGTGGCTGATGTATGAGGGGAAAAATTGACCTCATACTTACAAGCAATCTGGGACTAGTAGTTGAAAGGAGAGAACTCCAACAGAAAATAGCCATTTCACAAAAAGAAAGCAGCAGTGTTAAGTTGGACTTACAACACCAGCCATTTAGCACCAATACAAGCACAGATGCTTCCTAAGCATGTCCATTATTGTCTGGCAGGAAAGTATTCAAATCAACTTATGGTGGATAACTCCTTTATTCTTCGCTTCCTATGAGAATGATCTCATCTAGGTGGTGGGTGGCCATAAAGGCCAAGAGATTCCAGCGAGTAGCAACAATGGACGGGTAAAAACAAGTCCTGGTACTGCCCAAGATTTTGGGCTGGCAATGTACATGCATGGTCAGAAACCAGCAAACAGGTTGGGGCAGGCAGCACGAGTGAGACCTGCAGCACTGCTCTATTCAAGTTAATGGGGCTATCGGCAGTTCCCGCCCCAGCCAGAATAATTTTATAGGATGGGACTAAGTAAAATAACTCCAGAGTTTTCAGTATTTAAAAATTAGCTTTAAGGACAATTCTTGTATTCTAATGGTTAAACTCTCCTATCTGTTGACCCTTCCTGCATATATTTTTTTTGGTGCTCTGCATTAATGATCTCTGAATTTTGGCATTTACAGTTTCAAATAAATGATTGTAGAATAATAAAGAAGAATGTTATTAAAAAATAATGCCCTGTTTTTTTTTTGTTTTTTTTTTATAGCTATTTTGTAAACAGTGATATTGTGCCTAGACATACTCTTTCATAATGGTGCTGTACTGCATTAGATAGCTCTATCAACTACTGTATGCCAAAACTCACACACAAACCTTCAGGCTCATAGCATAATTGTAATTGGTAGATCTGGTTCTGGAAAAAGGGTTAATTCCTCCTCAGTTGGATGATGCATCTTACATTGCTATGGCAACCCTGGGGCCAATCAGAGGGCTTAGATGGCAGGCCAACTACATCAGTTCTCAGTTTCAAATCCTTCTCAGGTGAGATATAAGTTGTCAGTTTGTTACTCTTTGCCTGTGTTTGAGTTTTTTTTGCACTAGCTTTTGCATTACAATTGCTTGATCTATCCTGTATATCTGACCCTTGGCTAAGTGATCTGACTATTCTTCTGTTTTCTACATTTGTACTGTGAGCTCTCAAGGTTTTTGGATTTGGCCCATCTGATTCCTTTTTACTATTTGTTTGTTTATCACCTGTGTTTTGTTTCTTGTGCTATGCCTGTTAACCCGTTGTGTCCTGACCTGCTTCCATGACTTCTGTATAGTGTTTGTTTATTGTATCTGACTTATCTTCTCATTGCACTGTTAGGGCAGGGATGTGGAATTTCTATTGCCTGACGCCCGGGATATGCAGTTCCGGGCGCCGGGCAGGTGAATTTTTCCGGCCCTTAGCCCGGCTTCAGGCAAGCAGGGCCGGACCTGACAAGCAGGGCGGTGCTCAGCAGTCTGTATGGAGTGGGCTCCCGACTCGTGCCCGCTCCATACTCTGCAGCCCCCGGCTGTTCTAACTAGCCCACCAGGAAGCATTCACATGTCCCTTTAGACGCCGCAGTCAGCTTTTAATAGCCATCCGCGGCGATCACCACATGCTGGCTATTAAAAGCTGACGGCGGCGTCTAAAGGGACATGTGAATGCTTCCTGGTGTGCTAGTTGGGTGGATCGCTCCCCCGCAGCATGATCGCAGGGGGCGATCCACTATAGATGTAGCCGGAAGGCTTACCTCTGTTCCCTGCTGTCCCGTGGCTCTGTCATTGATAGATCCTGGCTGGACTAGGCTCTATCAATGGATCACAGAGCACACAGATCAATGGAGTACGATGGAACTCTATTGATCTGTATGAGGAATCTAATGAGGAATCTAATGATTCCTCCTAAAAGTCTAATAAAGTGTAAAACAAAACAAGAAAAAAAGTTTTAATAAAAGTTTAAAAGACGCACATTAACCCCTTCCATGTCAAGTGCAAATCACCCCGCTTTCCTATATAAAAACATGTAAACATAATAATAATAATAAACATATTTAGTATCGCTGCGTGCGTAATTGTACGAACTATTAAAATATAACATTATGAAGCCCATACGGTAAATGACGTAAATGTAAAAAAAAAAAGCCAAATCACAGAATTGCAATTTTTATAATATCCCAGAAAAAAAAGTTAAAAAGCAAATAAAAAGTCAGATCAATACCCAAATGGTACCAATACAAAAAACAGATTATGGTGCAAAAAATTAGCCCTCATACAGCCTTCTATGCGAAAAAAAAGCTACAGGGGTCAAAAAATGGCAATTAACTCCTTGGGGACGGAGGGCGTATGCATACGCCCTCCGTATTTCCGATCACCGCAGCTCGCCGGGAAGTGATTGGACCGGGATGACTGCTGATATGTATCAGCAGGCATCCCATGGCAATGCCTAGGGGGGTCCTGAGACCCCCCCATGTCGGCGATCGCAACAAATTGCCGGTCAATTCGGACTGGCGATTTGCCGCGATCCAGGCCAATCGGGTTGTGACCCGATTGCCCGGAAAATAAGAATGATCAGAGCTGTCATAGACAGCTCTGACCATCCAAAAGGATAGGAGCGAGGCGGCAGTGTTGCCACCCCCTCCTATCCCCTGCCATTGGTCAGTCAGGCTGACGACCAATGGCAGTTGGGGGTGGGGGTTAGATTTAATTTCCCCCGCTCTGCCCACCGATCGAAGTCGGGGCAGATATTGCAGAACTACACGCCCAGCATCCCTGACTGTCTGGGCATGCTGGGAATTGTAGTTTTGCAACAGCTGTAGGCACACTGGTTGGGAAACACTGAGCTAGAGTCTGTTTCCTAACTCAGTGATTCCAACCTGTGTGCCTCAAACTGTTGCAAAACTACAACTCCCAGAGTGCACTGACAGACAATACATGCTGGGAGTTGTAGTTTTGCAACAGCTGGAGGCACATGGGTTGGAATCACTGAGCTAGAGTCTGTTTTCTAACTCAGTGGTTCCCCACCAGTGTGCCTACAGCTGTTGTAAAATTACAACTCCCAGCATGTATGGTCTGTCTGCATTCTGGGAGTTGTCATTTTGTCACAGCTGAAGGATTGAGGTGCCCGCCCCCCCATGTGAATGTACAGGGTACATTCACACGGGCGGGTTTACAGTGTGTTTCCTTCTGCAAGTTTGAGCTGCGGCAAATTTTCCTCCGCAGCTCAAACTCCCAGCGGAAAACTTATTGTGAACCCCCGCCTGTGTGAAAGTACCCTAAAAACACTACACTACACTAACAAATAATACAAAGTAAAGCACTGCATATACAGTCCCCCCCCCCACCCAATAAAAATGAAAAACATCTTATACGGCAGTAATTCCTAAACGGAGACTCCAGCTGTTGCAAAACCACAACTCCCAGTATTGCCGGAAAACCATAGACTGTCCTGGCAGGCTGGGAGTTTTGCAACAGCTGGAGGCAGCCTGTTTGGGAAACACTGCTGTAGGGTTTTGGTGGAGAAAAAGCCCCATCCTTGTAACCAGGTCTGCCCCTATTCCTTATTTAGGAATTCCAAATTCCTTATTTAGGCCTCAAATGCGCATGGCACTCTCTTACTTCAGAGCCCTGTCTTATTTCAAGGCAACAGTTTAGGGCGGCATATGGGGTATTTCCGTACTCTAAAAAATTTGTGTTACAAATTTTGGGTGTATTTTTCTCCTTTTACCCCTTATGAAACGGTAAAGTTGGTGGCTACACCAGCATGTTAGTGTAAAAAAAATTTACATTCTATTGCAAGCCATGATCACAAAATCATATGGATGAGTAGTAATTTTTTGTCTTGCCCTTAGCTCCCCCTACATTAGCACTATGCTTGCCATTAACCAATATGGCGATTAACTTACTTACACGCCCACTTCCGGGCAGCTACAGCTGACGCTTGTATGAGCACGGTCCGCCCCCTCCTCTGACGTTGGGAGGTGTGCGCACCGGAACCTGCCTATAATGCGACGCTGTGGTCAGGACATCACAGGAAATGCATTTCTTTTTGGATTTCTCTTTAGTATACAGCCCCTAAAAAGTACTGGAAGGATTAAGATTTTTTTAATAGAAGTGATTTACAAATTTGTTTAACTTTCTGGCACCAGTTTAAAAAAAAAAAAAAAAATAGTTTTCCACGTTAGTACCTCTTTAAGGCTCACTGGACCCCTTGTTACATGCCTTGATGGGTCTAGTTTGCAAAATAGTATGCCATGTTTTTTTTTTTTTTTTTGCTGTTCTGGCATCATAGGGGCTTCCTAAATGCGAAATGTCCCCCAAAAACCATTTCAGCAAAATTTGCTTTCCAAAAGCCAAATGTGATTCCTTATCTTCTGAGCATTGTAGTTTGCCCTCAGAGCATTTTACGTCCTAACATGGGGTATTTCCATAGAAATGGGGTTACACATTTTGGGGGGCATTTTCTCCCATTACAACATTATCCAAAATAGTATGCCATGTGGTTTTTTTTTGTTTGCTGTTCTGGCACCATAGGGGCTTCCTAAATGTAACCCCATTGTCGCTCCTTCCCTTCTGAGCCCTCTACTGCGCCCGCCGAACACTTGCCATACACATATGAGGTATTTCCATACTCGAGAGAAATTGGGTTGCAAATTTTGGGGGGCTTTTTCTCCTATTACCCCTTGTAAAAATTCAAAAACTGGGTCTACAAGAACATGCGAGAAAGATTTTGAATTTTCTCCTTCACTTTGCCGCTATTCCTGTGAAACACCTGAAGGGTTAACAAACTTTCTGAATGTCATTTTGAATACTTTTAAGGGGTGCAGTTTTTATAATGGGGTAATTTATGGGGTATTTCTAATATGAAGGCCCTTCAAATCCACTTCAAAACTGATCTGGTCCCTGAAAAATTCCGATTTTTTAAATTTTGGAAAATTGCTACTGAACTTTGACGCCCTGTGATGTTTTCCAAAAGTAAAAACACGTCAACTTTATGATGAACACATAAAGTAGACATATTGTATTTGTGAATCAATATATAATTTATTTGGAATGTCTGTTTTCCTTACAAGCAGAGAGCTTCAAATTTAGAAAAAAGCAAAATGTTAAATTTTTTCATCAGATTTTGGATTTTTTCACCAAGAAATTATGCAAGTATCGACAAAAATTTATCACTAACATAAAGTAGAATATGTCATGAAAAAGCAACCTCGGAATCAGAATTAAAAGTAAAAGCATCCCAGAGTTATTAATGCTTAAAGTGACAGTGGTCAGAATTGCAAAAAATGCTCCCGTTAGGGTTATAATGGGCTCCATCCCCAAGGGGTTAAAAAAATTGAAAAAGTTCTGAATTTTTTTAAAATTAGTAAAACATGACGGAAACTATACAAATCTGGTATTGCTGCAATCAGGCTGGCCTAAAGTATCAAAACAACATGTTACCTCAACCACAAGGTAAATGGCGTAGAAAAGAAAAACCCCAAATTTGCTAAATTATCTTTTACTATTTCAATTTGATTTCACTGATTATATATATATATATATATATATATATATATATATATATATATATACATATTTTTTATTTATTTTTTGTTTCGTAGAATATGTTATTAAAAAATTAAAAGGTATCATTATAGTAGGTAGCTATGGCTATTATAGGCTGAGGAGGAAAAGACGAGAGCATAAAAGCGAAAATAGGTCCGGACAAGTGGATCGTCATGAGGGACAAGTAGATTTTGCTCTGTTTTAGTCCTGTGGACAAGTAGTTTTTTATTAAATTTCCACACCCCTGTAGGGCCAGCCTATAAAGGAGGTGGGCACCCAAAAAGGCAGGAGAAAGGGTCTGGGTGAGCTCAGGGCTACACTTTTTCCTGCCTAATGTGACAGTGATCATAACAATATTTTTTGCTAAACTGTCAAGGGAAAAATTTGAAGAGATTATCTAGTTAAAAACTATTTATTCCATATGCTTATGAGAGGTTTCCAAGTGTATATGACCAACGTAGCAACAACATAGCCTTAGCTGGTGACTGTAGCCAAGTAGAGCTAAAGTTCCCTTATCAGACTGGGTACCATATTTTTATGTTGTCAGCCTTTAAAAAAGACCAAAAAGGGGCTGAAGGTACGGAAAAAAAAATAAAAAAAAAAAACAGCCACACTATTGTGCAATTTACAAATTTTGGACAAATTTTCTGCATAGTCATTCGACTGCCACCCTGTGATACTTCTTGTATGTATCCCCAACAAAGTCACTGGAATCTGTCTTTATTTTGATACCTTCAATGTCTTTCTATAGCATAACCTACTAAATTGCTTTAGGTCAAATTAGTTCTCCAAGATGGGACTAATGGAAATTAATGAGGAAGAGTGGCATATTTAGGAATGGAGACTGAGCAAACCTTTAATTATTGTAAACGTAATTTCACTGTACATTGAGAGCAGATAAAACACGCCGGGCTGCTAGTTTGACTCCATATTATCCCATTATGTCAGTCGGCTGTTTAATAGCCTGTTGACTTATGGCAGTCAATAATGTGACTATTTAAAGCTTGCCACTGGAATCAATGCCTCATTTTTGACTGCTGTGCAGTTATTTTACTTGGTCAATGACCATGGACAGAAATGTTATGTTGGCACATTTACTGAATAGTAGAATTATGAACTGTAGATTTTCCAAAAAATTAGTTAAAGGAATAGTCCAGGGAAGTGAACTTTTTTTAGTCTACAGGATAGGGGATATGTTTCTGATCAGCAGCTCTGGTGTATGACCAGGGCCGGTGCAAGGATTTCTGGCTACACAAGCGAAGCTTCATTTTGGCAACCCCCCCCCCGCCCCAAAAATCGACACCCCCGTACCCCTCCCCCCCATGTAACACCACAGATAACACAGTAATAACTCTAAGTACAGATAATGTAGTAGATGGGACCTGCAGTCCTATGTAACACCACAGATAACACAGTAATAACTCTAAGTACAGATAATGTAGTAGATATGACCTGCAGTCCTATGTAAAACCACAGATAACCCAGTAATAACTCTGAGTACATACAATGTAGTAGATGTGACCTGCAGTCCTATGTAACACCACAGATAACACAGTGATAACTCTCTGAGTAGAGATAATGTAGTAGATGTGACCTGCAGTCCTATGTAACACCATAGATAATACAGTGATAACTCTCTAAGTACAGATAATGTAGTAGCTGTCACCTGCAGTCCTATGTAACACCAGAGATACTCCCATGTGGTAACCTGCTGATGGTGGTGCTACTGTTGGGGGGAGGGTGTTGCTGACGGATGATGAGGGTGCTACTGACCCCCCACCCCTCCGCATTAGCAACCCCATCATCCCTTGGCAGCACCATCCTCCTGGCAGCAAGGCCCAAAAAGAGCCCTGATCATCTTTTAGCTCTACAAAAAAAAACCTCCCCCAAAGCCTAGAGCCCCCCTCCCCCAAGCCTAGAGCCTCCCCCCCCCCCCCCCCAGCACCCCGTTTCTCCCTGGCATGGGCTTACCAGGATCAGGTGTTAGGTAGGTGAAAGGGGTGTAAAGTAGGTGGATGGGTGCTTTACCAGCCTCAGAAGGAACCAGGACATCCGGTGGTCTGCAGGTCAGTCCTGCAGGCAGCAGACAGGCGGCGGCCATTACAGCAGTCCCTTCTGCTATGCGCGCTCCACTTCACGTCTGACGTCACTGGGGCGTGACGTCGGGTCATCTCCCAGCAAGCCTCTGCGGGACTGGGCCGCAGGGAATGCCTGAAGAAATGACGTCTCTCTGGGTCATCCATGCGGCGGCGGAGGGTAATTTAAAAAAGAATCTATGTTAGACAGGTGCGCGGGCGGCGGGGAGTTTGTCATGCACGGGCGCACATGGGTTATGGTGTAACCCGGTGCGGTCCGCACCTCCAGGGACGTGCACAGACATTTAGGAGGGCAGGGGCTCAAGTTAAAAAAAAGGACACTTCTCAAAATGTATAAAACGTCTGCCAGACTGTCCAGAAAGCAAAGTGACGTCACAGGGGAGATGTGCTGTGGCCCAGGGATACAGTGGACTCCCGCCAGGCCCCCTTGACATTCCTAGCCCCCATAAAGTTTGGTGTTTTTGTAAAATAAAGTCAAGAACAGTTTCTATGAAGGTCTGCCATGTGTATATACACTTTGGCTGTGGTGTCAGTCTTATTTACAGAAAACATGTGACAGCTGCCCTATAATATAATGTATTATAGAGGAGATTTATCAAAACCTGTGCAGAGAAAGAGCGGTGCAGTTGCCCATAGCAACCAATCAGATTGCTGCATTCATTTTGCAGAAGGCTTTTCCTCTGCAAAGATTTTAATAAATCTCCTCCTATATGCCCCGGTCTGACCTCTATATGACAGAACGTGCACTGTACCCGGCCTCACCCAGCACCAATCACCCAGCACCCATCCCCAATCACACAGCACCCATCACCAATCACCCAGCACCCATCCCCAATCACCCAGCACCCATCCCCAATCACCCAGCACCCATCACCCACCTTATGCAGGAATCTCCACACAGCTCTGGTTCTTACACTGAAGAGATGGACACCACACAAATATATGCTTACATGCTGCAATATACAAGAGTTGGAGAAAAAATAATTATAAATATACAAAGACGGCCAGGTATAGCACAGCATACAGGATGGAGGCAGGGAAGCTCCGCATCCATTGCGCACAAGACTGACTTCGCATACTAGCAATGTGGAGCAATACCTAGAAAACGGCTGGTCCACATTTAGTAAGTATAACATTATCTTTCTCCTGTTCTCCTGCACTGTAACCTAGTGTATTGGGTTTAGTGCGAGTAAGCAGCCTGTCAGTTTCCCTTTAATTATATACCGTACCCCCCTTAATGATCCATATACTGTGCCACCATTCAAATTAATCTATTAATTCCCTATATACTGTGCCACCATTAATGAACTATATACTGTGCCACTGTTATTTAAGTATACTGTGCCACCATTAAGGATCTATACACAGTGCCAGAATACATAAAAATATAATGTTCCAATATAAATGAAATATATTCTGTGCTTCCATAAATTCCCTATATATTATGCTTCCATTCCTCTATTAATTCTCTATATACTGTGATTCCATTCTTCTATTAATTCCCTATATACTGTGCTTCCATAAATTCCCTATATACTATGCTTTCATTTCTCTATTAATTCCCTATATAATTGTGCTTCCATTCCTCTATTAATTCTCTATATACTGTGCTTCCATTCCTCTATTAATTCTCTATATACTGTGCTTCCATTCTCCTATTAATTCCTTATATACTGTGCTTCCATAAATTCCCTATATACTATGCTTTCATTTCTCTATTAATTCCCTATATAATGTGCTTCCATTCCTCTATTAATTCCCTATATACTATGCTTTCATTTCTCTATTAATTCCCTATATAATGTGCTTCCATTCCTCTATTAATTCCCTATATACTATGCTTTCATTTCTCTATTAATTCCCTATATAATTGTGCTTCCATTCCTCTATTAATTCCCTATATACTGTGCTTCCATTTCTCTATTAATTCCCTATATAATTGTGCTTCCATTTCTCTAATAATTCCCTAATAATGTGCTTCATACATTACATACAAGCACATAACATAAAAGCACATACAGGACATAGGTAATATACACACATACAGGACATAGGTAATATACACACATACAGGACATAGGTAATATACACACATACAAAGAGACACTGACACATACATACAGGTACAAATATACATTAAGAAACATAAATACACAGACACACATATAATATGGAATATATACAAACAACTATAGCCAACAGGCACATCATACATACAGGTACACACATACATTCACTTACAGATATATACACACATACATAGATTCACTTGCTCATATATATATATATATATATATATATATATTTCAATCACACATATACATACATACATAGATTCACTTGCTCACATATATACACATACATAGATTCCCTTACTCACATATATACACATACATAGATTCCCTTGCTCACATATATACACATACATAGATTCCCTTGCTCACATATATACACATACATATGTGGTGTCCCAGTACCGCATTCTATACGGTACCTGTTTATTTATAGGTCCCCATAACCAGAGTACCTAGGACGTAGGGATCCCTGTCAGTTAATCTACCCCTAGTCGCCTCTATTCTAGTGTATAGATCTCTAATTTATTCATAGGTTAATGTAAATAGAATAACATGTGTAAATAAAAGGTTAATTACTTGTTTTCATTAGCGTTGCAGGACCTGCAGGTCATGTGACGAGGTGAACTCTATGGTATTTAGCTTAAGGACCTTTGGAGGCCCTGTGATATAAGCAATCCCATCACACCTTGTAATGGTGAATGGCAGACGTTCAGACCAATCAGATTCGCCACGCCCCCTGCCCATATAAGGGAGTGGCGGCCATCTTCTCTCTCTCTTGTTCCTGGGTTGCTAAGCTAGCAACAGCTCTCTTGTTCCTGGGCAAGCAAGCAAGCAAGACCTGTACAGCAGTAATTGCAGTGAGTTAGGCCCGAGCCTTGCGGCAACGGCTGAACAATTATAACTATAGAGTGTATCAATTCCCAGACACTCTGCAGCATCACCGGACCTAATAACTCCCTTAAATCCGGACGGATCTGCAAATCTCTTCCTAAATTCAGAGACTTTATGTCTAGCTCAAGGTCCGCAACTACTGCCAGTCACTAAGCAACCTAAGGACTGTTTGTATGAGACTGTTACTGTGCCGTGGTTATTGCAAGCACTTCAGTAAAAGTTAATCAAGTTCAAGTTCAAATCTCCTTGTGGACCTTCAGTTATTTTATGCACCTATCGTTACTGGGAAGGGCGGCGATAGGCTGGAACACTGATTTAGCATACCAGTCCTCAGCCTGGCGTCACGAACTCTAGTGTTAACATTAACCCCTTATATACCTATAGCAAACCACCACTACCATACACCCCCCCCCCAAGGGCTACCACACATAGATTCCCTTTCTCACATATATACACATACATAGATTCCCTTGCTCACATATATACACATACATAGATTCACTTGCTCACATATATACACATACAGATTCCCTTGCTCACATATATACACATACATAGATTCCCTTGCTCACATATATACACATACATAGATTCACTTGCTCACATATATACACATACATAGATTCACTTGCTCACATATATACACATACATAGATTCCCTTGCTCACATATATACACATACATAGATTCACTTGCTCACTTATATACACATACATAGATTCACTTGCTCACTTATATACACATACATAGATTCACTTGCTCACACATATACACAGAATTGCTTACATGCTAACAGTAAGGCTCCATCCCCCTCTGCACAGACACATACATAGAGGTGCACACACACACACACACACACATAGACACATCATACAGACAGACACATATACACACACAAACACCCATATAGACACATCATACAGACACACAAACTGACATACAATCACTCACATAAATACACAATCACTTACAGTAAGGGCCCCATGCCTCTCTGCACAGGCTGGAGATTCTTGGCCGGACAGACAGTGGGCGGGGCTTCTCTCTGCCTCCTCTGCCCTTGTCTCCTCCGTGTGGAGAGGAGAAGAGAAATGGCAGATTATGACAGGGTAAGTGGCGCCCCCTTCCTGCAGGAAGGGCACAGCACCCTGCATCAAACCACATTCAACTCCCCAACAAAAGATCATTTTACTGCTCCTGTCACCCTGAGTCTGCAGCTCCTTTTGTGAGGGCACTATAAGGGCAGGTGAGGAAAAGGTCAGGGGCTCCAGCCCCCTTTCACTCCTATGTGTGCACATCCCTGCGCACCGCAGTCTGCGGGCAGACCTGGCGGGGATTCTCCCATGATCTGTCCTACCCGTTTGATTTTCTGGGGGGGATGTGTCCCCCCCAGTGCCTACGCCCATGACCGGGGGGTGAAGCTGAGGACCGCTGAGGACGGGGGGGGGGGGGGGCTGGGGCGGGCTGCGGAGCTATGCCACTGCACAGACTTGAAGCCGTGAAGTCTGCAGGCTTGCTCATGATGCGCAGCGGGCGACGCAACACAGTTTAAAAAAAAAGAAAAAGTCCTTGATTTTTCCGCCCCCTGCTCCGTACGCCACTAAGCGACCGCATGGTCTGCTTAATGCAAGCGCCGGGCCTGTGTATGACCCCCACTCATCTTTGACTGATGGCCTATTCTTAAGATAAGCCATCAATATCTCCATAAAACACAGTTAATGATGTATCTGTAGTATTTTCCTTAATGGGGTAGTCAAGGGAAATGCACTTTTTTAGACACTTATCACCTAGCCACAGGATCACAGTTGATGTGGTCCGACTGCTGGGGCCCCCATGATTTCCTGTATGGGTTCCTGGCTAATTACATGTCCTTGGAGCACTCCAGCCCCCAAATTTCTGGACAGACACAAGTGACAACCCGCTCAGCCAATCACCAGCTGAGGCGGGCATCGCTGCGGCAAGTGATTGGCTGAGTGGGCTGTCACTTGTGTCTGTCCAGAAAGGTGGGGAGCCAGAATGTCCTGAGGACATGCAAGTAGTCACGGTCCCGTACAGGAGATTGTAGGGGGTCTCAGTGGTTAGACATTAGCTCATGCCAGGGAGGCATCGGTAGTGAGTGCTCACTGAGACATCTTGCCACGCCCAGTAGAAGAGATCAAGGATGCATTCGCTAAAGACCTGTGTGTCAATTACACAGTGGGGAAAGTGCTGAATTATAGGACAGAGGCGTGGCGGCCAGGAGGCATTGTGGACCACTGGCCATGCCTCTCTGACTGTTGCTGACTCCGAACAAAAGGGTTTTTTGGATCATAAAGGCACCGATTAAGCAGCCAAAGATGTGTCAGCATCACACAACTAGACAGCTTTTACATATTGGGCATAGTTTTAGGGGGTAATTCCTAGAGACAGTCGTGCTTTAAGTTCAGCTACAGCTGAAAATACATTTTAAATCGCGGCTGACTGAATACTTGTTTGGTTGACAACTGTTCACCTGATCCACGTATTCATGCACATTCAGCTTAGTTAACCATGAATGTGCACCAAAAGTAGTAAGGGGATAAAGCCACTGCCAGACACCTCTGTTAATAGCTTATCTCATCTGAGAACAAACAGATCACACATGTTAAATTCTAACATGCCTGACCTTTCTATTCTGAAACTTGACATTGCGGGAGATTTTTGAGACTCCCATACACAATGAATGGTCAATCAATCCATCCAAAATCAGCAGGTTGAGTTGACATTAAAGGGGTACTCCGGTGAAAATCTTTTTTCTTTTAAATCAACTGGTGGCAGAAAGTTAAACATATTTGTAAATTACTTCTATTAAAAAATCTTAATCTTTCCTGTACTTATTAGCTGCTGAATACTACAGAGGAAATTCTTTTCTTCTTGGAATGCTCTCTGATGACATCACGACCACAGTTCTCTCTGCTGACGTTATTATAATAATAATAACGCCTTATTTATTGTTGTCCTTAGTGGGATTTGAACCCAAGTCCCCAGCATCTGCTATGCATCTGCTATGCATGGTTGCTAAAATGGACAGAAATGTCAGCAGAGAGCACTGTGTTCGTGATGTCATCAGTGTTCCAAAAAGAAAGGAATTTCCTCTGTAGCATTCAGCAGCTATTAAGTACTGGAAGGATTAAGATTTTTTTTTAATAAAAGTAATTTACATATATGTTTAACTTTCTGCCACCAGTTGATTTAAAAGAAAAAAGGTTTTCACCGGAGTACCCCTTTAATGCAAAAAACAAAAACTTAAAAAGTTTGATTACAATTTACATCGGTACACCTTTACCAATGCAACTAAAATCCTTTAGATCGCATGGTCTATACATCATTATAATTGGGAACATATTTCCCAGACATCACCTAATTTGTTTATATACATTATTTCAAGTTAACTCTTCATGCTCATATATTTAGCACCAACTGAAAATCACTGTGGTAACGAAAGCCTGCAGAGTGTCACACCGTGATTCTGAGATGCCAGTAAGGTTTTTTTTGCAACCTGGACTTTTAGACTTTACAGAGACTGATGTCAACTTTGTACATTTAAAAGGGAAGTGATATTTCACAGGGCATAAACCAAGCCGCCAGAAAGGACTTGAATTTAGAGTTCTGGCTTGCTACAGACCATGTGGATCCTGTCAAAGCAGTGTCTGGTTCTAAAGACTTTTTTTAGGCATGTCTGTAAAACACACATATATTCACAATGGGAAAGTAATAAAAGTACACAAACTAAATGGGATAATTTTAAGAGCATCCTAAATAGATATTGTGAACGACATTTACCTTACTGGAATAAACGGGCTAGAAGAAAAAAATGTGGTTAAACAAAACAGTTAGGAATGTGATAAATGATACGAGGAAAGCTTTCAGACTACTTAAACAAAAAGTAGTTGGGAAACATAAAAAAATGATAAGGGGCAAACTAAAATTTGTAAAAAAGAAATAGAACTAGCAAAAATTGCAACAGAGAGAACGACTGCCATAGAAAGTAAAAAGAACCTCAAAATATTCTTCACCTACCTAAATCATAAAGTTTAAACTGAAAAGTTTGGCCCCTCTAGAAATTATATGGGTGTAATGGCGAAAGAGGATGAGGAAAAAGCCAATCTACTATATTACTTCTCTACGGTATTTACAAAGGAAAATCCAATATCAGTTAACAGGGAAGGGAACAAAGTAAATTCTTCAGCAAATTTCACCTTTTTAAACCAAGAAAAAGTGTGGAGCTGCCTTAGTAACTTAAAAACACACAAAGCACCTGGCCCAGATGGCATCCATCCCAGGGTTTTGAAGAAATGAAGTACTGAGCTAGAAAGACCCTTATTCTAAAAATGTAAAGACTCTATAATGACAGGTGAACACAGCAAATAAGAAAGACCGGGGGCAATCATGATTATGGCGATCAGGTATTGCTTCTTTATTCTTATAGTGCAAATAAAATGATGTACAGTGGGACGCCAGGCAGAGTGTCAGGCATTGATAGCTATTTCGTGCCGCTCCTGGCACTTTTTTCAGGTTACGCCCACCTGGACGCGGGAGGGGAGGTAAATACTTCCTGGCTGCCTAGGTCAACAGGTGAGGGCATTCCAAACAGGTAATTCATAAAATCGTAAGGGATAATTACCCAACAAAAGTGTCAGAACCTGCAGGGTTAATGAGTTCTGACAGGTTCTTTGTTAATTTGGTTGCCGGGTTACACCCTGCTGTCTGGCTGGTCAGCTGACTGACTGAGCACCTGTGGCCTACCTATTTAACCCAGCAGTTGACTCTCAGTCAGCGCCTTTGAAACAGTCTTTTGACTTAGTAGCTAGCGTGTGTTCCCTGGATCTTTTTTATTACCCGGAATCCTTGACTTCTGGCTTCCTACTCGACTTCCCTCTGGTTATAGCGATTTGGTACTTCTGCCCTCTCCTGGCTTTGACGTGGTTTGTTGACTCTGACTTTTGTGTCTGATTATTAAATGCATACAACCCGCTCTACACAAATACACTAAGGTCAAGGCGATCATTAAGACCCAGACTCCCTTCTGCATTTGTACTTATGATCCACCTTGCATTGCCATGTAGAAGAAATCTTCGTTTATCCATGCCTGTTACTGAGATTATTCTCTCTAGACCCAAAAAGTTCAGAATCTTTGCAACTCCCCATGTTCATTTATAACATGTGAGATCAGTCTCGGAGATCCTTTTTTTGTAGTTATTGAATGTATATGTTCTCTGAACCTGGTGTTTAGCACTCTTATGGTGCAGCCTAAGTAAAATATCTTGCAGGGGCAGACGATCGCAAAGATTACATAGCTGGTTCTATAGCATATTGCATCTCTATGGATCACTCTCTCTCCACCCAACACAACATTTTTGTCAGTACAGACCTTGGTACACCAATTACAAGTGCTGCATTTATGCATGCCGGGGATAATGTTCTTGACAACCAAGCTGGTTTTTTGGGGATGGGTTCTAAGTTCTAAATGAGTCCTTTATTTTTTTACACTTCCTAAATGCAATAAGCGGTTTCTGATTCACCAAATCTGCTAAATCTGTGTCATTCTGAATAAAGAACCAGTTATTGTTAATGGACTTTTTAATATGCCAATGGGCAGAACCTGAATGAGAAAGAAAAATGTGGTTTGGTTCCAGGGGTAGAGGGTAAATGAATTGGAGCAGAGGAGGTGGGGGTACATGAGACGTCTGAAGGCCTGATGTTCTCAACTCTGAAAAAACTAAGTGCACGCTGAGTAATAAGCAAATCCTCTGAAGGTCTTCTCTCTCTTTGGGAGTTGCTCTTATATTTATGGTTCTTTCTCCCTGTTAGCAGTCCCTTCCTGTTAGGTCCTGTGCTTGACTCAAGAAGTCCTCCTCTTTACTGTTTATTCTCCGTAAACGCAAGAACTGCCCATAGGGCACAGCTGACTTGACGTGCTCAGGGTGATAGCTGTTAAAGTGGAAGAGTGAATTACAAGCCGTAGGCTTGCAGTATCCCTTAGTAACTACACTTCTTTCCTCTATCACCACAAGCACATCAATAAATCCCAGTTTGTCTCCTCCTATTTTGAAAAACGCAGGTAAACTTTTTTTTAATTTTTTTTATTTAATACGCATACGAATTCCTCATATTCCAGGTTGGACCCTGTCCACACTATAAAAATGTCATCCACAAAGCGATGATAACTTGCAATAAATTTCAGGTAGGGGGGATTCGTGGCTGAAAATACATACTTTTTTTCAAAAGATGCTACATGGAGGTTTGCCAGGGTACAAGCCACTGGGGTCCCCCATGGCTACTCCACTGATCTGTTTATACCACGTCTCCCTAAACCTGAAAGTATTACATGTCAAAATCAAATAAAGTGCACTACAAAAAAAATCAATGAACTCTTGATTTTTCCCTGAATATTGCAAAAATTCTATTATGACTACTACACTTCCCTCCTAAAACTAGGAATTTTAGGACGAACTGGAAAAAATTTTCAGCAGTTTGTTGAGAGAGGACTCTTCTTTCTACACAGGACCTCAAAAAGGATTGCAGTTTCAAGGTGAGCTTAGGCAGTGGATTACCAGGGATTTTTTGATAGAATCTAGTGTCCCCTAGTTGTCTTTCTGCTTCGGACACATAATATTTTCGGTCCATAAGCACTATGTTACCCCCTTTATCAGATCTTTTTTTATTATAATGTCCTTACGATTTCTTATCAACTCCAGAGCAGTTTTTTCACTGGGGGATAAATTAGGGGGATCCAAGGGGTAACGCAGTGCTTTAATGTCCTCTAGGATATGTTTAATGAAAAAAATCAGATAAAGGGGTAAACATGGTGCTTATGGACCAAGAATATTATGTGTTCAAAGCAGAAGGACAGCTAGGGGACGCTAGGTTCTAACAAAAAATCCCTGGTAATCCGCTGCCTAAACTCACCCCGAAACTACAATCCTTTTTTGAGGTCCTGTGTAGAAAGAAGACTCCTCTCTCAACAAACTGCTGAAATTTTTTTTCAGTTCATCCTAAAATTCCTAATATTCCTAATTGGTATTTTTTGCCTAAAACGCACAAAACATTGGTGTCGCCACCAGGGAGACCCATTGTCTCCGGGGTGGGGTCACTAACTGAAAACCTGTCCAAATACATAGATTGGCTGCTGCACCCTCTCCTGAGATAAATACCATGTTTTGTTAAGGACACCAATGAGTTTCTCCTGAATTTAGAGGTGTTCAACTGGCCACAGAATGAAAAGTTGCTCTTTAGACATAGAATCCCTTAACCCCTTAAGGACCAAGGGCGTACAGGTACGCCCTTGGACCTGCTCTCCTGATATAACGCGGGGTTACACAGTAACCCCGCGTCATATCACGGCGGGCCCGGCGTCATAGTGAAGCCGGGACCCGCCTCTAATAGCGCGCAGTGCCGATCGCGGCACCGCGTGCTATTAACCCTTTAGCCGCGCACTCAGAGCTGAGCCGCGCGGCTAAAAGTGAAACCGAAAGTGGCCGGCTAGCTCAGTCGGGCTGTTCGGGATAGCCGCGGCTAATCGCGGCATCCCGAACAGCTGACAGGACAGCGGGAGGGCCCCTACCTGCCTCCTCGCTGTCCGATCGCCGAATGACTGCTCAGTGCCTGAGATCCAGGCCTGAGCAGTCATGCGGCAGAATCGTTGATCACTGGTTTCTTATGAGAAACCAGTGATCAATAATGAAGATCAGTGTGTGCAGTGTTATAGGTCCCTATGGGACCTATAACACTGCAAAAAAAAAGTGAAAAAAAAAAGTGAATAAAGATCATTTAACTCCTCCCCTATTAAAAGTTTGAATCACCCCCCTTTTCCAATAAAAAAAAAACACAGTGTAAATAAAAAGAAAAATGAACATATATGGTATCACCGCGTGCGGAAATGTCCGAATTATAAAAATATATCATTAATTAAACCGCTCGGTCAATGGCGTGCGTGCAAAAAAATTCCAAAGTCCAAAATAGTGCATTTTTGGTCACTTTTTATATCATTTAAAAATGAATAAAAAGCGATCAATAAGCCCTATCAATGCAAAAATTGTACCGTTAAAAACTTCAGATCACGGCGCAAAAAATGAGCCCTCATATCGCCCCATACACGGAAAAATAAAAAAGTTATAGGGGTCAGAATATGACAATTTTAAACGTATTAATTTTCCTGCATGTAGTTATGATTTTTTCCAGAAGTCCGAAAAAATCAAATCTATATAAGTAGGGTATCATTTTAATCGTATGGACCTACAAAATAAAGATAAGGTGTCATTTTTACCGAAAAATTTACTACGTAGAAACGGAAGCCCCCAAAAGTTACAAAACTGCGTTTTTTTTTTTCAATTTTGTCGCACAATGATTTTTTTTTCCGTTTCACGGTAGATTTTTGGGCAAAATGACTGACGTCATTACAAATTAGAATTGGTGGCGCAAAAAATAAGCCATCATATGGATTTTTAGGTGCAAAATTGAAAGAGTTATGATTTTTTAAAGGCAAGGAGCAAAAAACGAAAATGCAAAAACGGAAAAAACCCCGGTCCTTAAGGGGTTAATACTAGTATTCCCCAGGAGGGAAGTGTAGCAACCATAAGAAATTTTTTGCAATATTCAGGGAAAACTTAAATAGGCACTGTCAGATATAAAAACTTTTGATAGGTTGTAAAACATGCAAAACCAATAGGTTTTGCAATTGCTTTCATTAGAAAATTGTAAGTATTTCATACTGAAAAAGCCAGTCAAAGAACTGCCCCCCCCCCCCCCCCCCCCTGCCTTCTGGAATGCATTCAGTCCTTCTGTGAACACTGCTTCATCCTGGATGGGGGAGGGGCTGTACACACTGCAGACGCATGTGAAGAGAAGGAGAGGGGGAGGGGCAGGAAGACTGCTGCCTGGCTCTCACTGATGTCTGCTGTGAGAGAGGCAGAAACATTGCATTGCAGACAAAAAAAGTAAGTGTCCCTGCATGTATGTGTGTGTGGATATATGTGTATATCAGTGTGTCTATCTAAGTGTAAGAATATATGAAGCCAGTGTGTGTGTGTAATAAAGGGGGGCTACAATCATATGCCTCCAACTGTTGCAAAACTAAAACTTGCAGCATGCCTGCACAGCCAAATGATGTGTGGGCATGCTGGGAGCTGTAGTTTTGCAACAGCTGGAGGCACCTTGGTTGGGAAGCACTGGACTGAGGAGAGGGAGGGGGAGGAGGGGGAGTGGTTATCACAGTGGTTACCCCCCCCTCCCCCCTGCTTCTCGTGGACAAGATTACCCTCCTGCGCGGTAATCCCGAGTGTGACTCGGGGTTAATTTTCCCTGCCAGGATCGGTAACCCCGAGTCACGCTCAGGGTAGAATTGCAGAGTTCCCGGCTGGGCTGCACGATATATCGCAAAAGCAATGAGATATAGCGATGCGGCCCCCCGGGAAAACTTGCGATTATCTGCTTGGGTCAGCTCCCATTGCGGGGGCCGGCCAGAGCAGGTAAAGAAAAATACTAAAAGTCAGTGTTTCCCTACTAGGGGGCCTCCAGCTGTTGTAAAACTACAACTCTCAGCATGCCCGAACAGCCAAAGGCTGTCCGGGCATGCTGGGAGTAGTTTCACAACAGCTGGAGGCACCCTGTTAGAAAAAAACTGAGCTAAGTGTAAAAGGAAAAAGTAGTAAAATAAAAAAACCTTTTGCTCACCTAATCCCGGTCCCTGAAGATGTCGTTCCCCTCCGTGCGCTCTGGTCCCTGCTCTCTTCACTATTCATCTTACAGGACCTTTCACTTTTCAGCCAATCACAGGCCGCAGTGGTGTAAAGCCTGTGATTGGCTGAAGGGGAAAGGGCTTGTTCTGCATCAAATACACTAGGTTTGAAATCTGCCCGGCAAACCTAGTGTATGCTGCTGCAGGTGAGGGGGGGGGGGGGGAGATGAATGTGACAGGGGGGGGGGGGGGGATGTGACAATGGGGGGATGTGACAAGGGGGGAATGTGACAAGGGGGGAATGTGACAAGGGGGGATATGACAAGGGGGGAATGTGACAAGGGGGGATATGACAAGGGGGGGATGTGACAGAGGGGGGAATGTGACATGAAGGGGGGGATGTGACAAGGGGGGGATGTGACAAGGGGGGAATGTGACAAGGGGGGATATGACAAGGGGGGGATGTGACAGAGGGGGGAATGTGACTGGGGGGGATGTGACGGGGGGAGGGGAATGTGACATGAAGGGGGGGATGTGACAAGGGGGGGATGTGACAGGGGGAGGGAAATGTAACATGAAGTGGGGGAATGTGACAAGGGGGGAATGTGACAAGGGGGGAAGAATGTGACAAGGAGGGGGAAGAATGTGACAAGGGGGGGGGATTTTACGGGGGGGATGTGACAAGGGAGAGGGGGAATGTGACGGGGGAGATGTGAAATGGGCGGGGGGAGATGTGAAATTCAGTGCAAAAAATTGTACCGCTTTTGGTACAAATTTCCAGACAGAATCATACCGCCAGGGAGGCTAAGGTATTTCAGAAATAAAGCTAATTCTGAGAGAAATGTAGGTCATAGACACATAAAATAGTACTTGTACATGATCAGGATGAGATACTGAGCATCATATAACAGTTTAGTTTTTTGAGTGATCTGATGCTTTAAGAGCTCATTGACTTTGTTTGTAATGCACTTTATTTGATTTTGACTTTGATGATTTGATTATGATGTAATACTTTCAGGTTTGGTGAGACGCGGTATAAACAGATCAGATCAGTGGATTATCCATTGGGGGGGGGGGGGGCTCGCAAGCCCATATGTAGCATCTTTTGAAAAAAAAGTATGTCTTTTCAGCCATGAACCCCTACCTGAAATTTATTGTACATTATCATCGCTTTGTCAATGACATTTTTATGTTGTGGACAGGATCCGACCTGGAATTTGAGGAATTCGTATCCGTATGATCTGTAAGATGAACCTGAGTTTTACTTTCAAAATAGAAGGAGGCAAACTGAAATTTCTTGATGTGCTCGTGGTGATAGAGGAGGGAAGTGTAATTACTAAGGGATACCGCAAGCCTACGGCTTGTAATTCACTCCTCCACTTTAACAGCTATCACCCCGAGCACGTCAAGTCAGTTGTGCCCTATGGGCAGTTCTTGTGTTTACGGAGAATAAACAGTAAAGAGGAGGACTTCTTGAGTCAGGCACAGTAACTAAAGGGTTGTTTAATAGTAAGGATGAAACATGTTGCATAATACAAAAGCAAAATAAATATCCAAGTTTTACATATAGTACATTAGTACAATAATACAATAAGTAAAAGGTTTCGCTAAAGGTTTCCATTTTTCAAGAGTAGATATAACAAGGACATAAGGAACATGTCAGTAAGGAAGTGCAAAATTGGCCTCGTAGACCTCCCAGTCAGCTGAAGGAACATGTTATGTCCATGATAATAAATAAAAAATGTAATAAACATGGGAAGATAAACAAGGCCTGAGGAAGAAAGGGATACCTTTCGAAACGCGTAGTCCGTACAAGATTGCTATCCCCCCCTGTTTTTTGTTTTCTGTTAACTTTATCATAGCTAATAAATACCTATTGGATTTTAATACTGCAGTCTGCAGTTCTATTTCACCAGTACCAGTGAAGCGCTCCAGCACTGTCGGCATTTTTGGGGAAGTCTCCTGCCAGAGACACCCCGCACTCCTTCCATTGTATTTTACCGCTCTCCAGCGGTTCCGACATCCAGCTGCTCCTGGTCAATTAAAGTGGTCCTCCACCAACCCCTGCACACTACACGTGCAGAGAGACGTGTGACCCCTACCACCATCCAAGCTCGTCTAATCCTAAGGGCTGAGGGATGCAGGGATCTCCCGACATCTGCCCCGCATCTGGATACCTCTGCCCGCATCCTGCGATTAACATCGGAGGACCAAAGCACCTCTTCCCGCAGCACTGCTACCTGTAGCACCGCTTTTCCAGCTAACGGTACTAGCAGTAATCAGCTCCTGCAGAACATCCACGGCCAGCGGAGAAGATCCAGTAGCAGAGGAGACCTCCAGCGGCATTGGGATTCCCGCCGCACTCCCCCCCCCCCCCAAGCGCTGTCCAGAGTTGTGCCTGCTCGCTAGCACAACTTGACAAGGTGAGCAGGCATTTCATTTCCTAATACCTCTGCCTATCTAACGCTCTTTTTAGCAAAGGTAAAGGCACCATCAAGGCGCCATCTCTGTGTTTTTTCTTTCCATATACATCCTGTAAAGGTACATCAAAGGGACATTGCCACTTTCCTTAATAGAAATAGTTATAGGGGCATGGTCAGACCACTTGATCTGTTCAATAGTGGAAGAGATCGTGTCTAATAATAATTTCCTATCTAGGAGGAAGAAATCCAGTCTGGAATAGCTATTATGGGAAGACGAGAAGAAAGTGTAATCCCTCTCGCCACTGTGTTGGGCTCTCCAAACATCATACAGATCTGTACCATGAAGAATTTTAATGACATCAAAGAAGACTGAGTGAAAACCCGTAGTGCAATCCCATTCCCGGTCCACCACAGTGTTGCAGTCACCACATACTAGTGCAATGTCCCAGTACAGAACATGGTTCTGTACTACCCTTAGGCCCTGTCAGGTTGAGTCCCTCAGTGACCTGGGGGCTCTCCTGCAGTGTCTCCCCTGTTGTTATTATAAGTGTCATTTATTGTCATAGGATTATAGTCAGTGCATTAATGTATAGCTAGTCTAAAGGACCTGTGAGATTTCTGAAGGACCTGTGGAATGTCACATGTTATGTTGTCACACGATGTTACCCAGAGAGCCCCAGCTTAACCTATGACCCGCAGCTTGACCAATGGGCTTTGGCTCAGCCCCCCTCTATATAAGGGGGCAGCCATTACAATTCTGCTGAGGACAGCAAAGCACAGACATCACATTAAAGCCTCCGTTAAACCATAACTTGGTTGTGGACTCTCCTTTCACTGCCTAGCCATTGGAATAGCGGAGATACCATTCGTGAGGTTCCGATACCCAAAAATCACTCTGGTGTATCAAACATTAGGGGTTAACAACATCTTGCCTCTCCACCTACACCGCCATCACCTCACTAGCAATCTACCCTCCCGACATTTCTCAACCTTTTTGAGAATCTTATGAAGAAATCTCCTCTGACCCCTATTGGGGGTATAAACAGAGACAGTGGTGTATGTGACATTGTTAAGATTACCAACTACTATAACATACCGGCCTTGTGTATCTGCAATACAGGTTTTTAACGTAAAAGCTATCATATTCTTCATTGATAGTGAGAACACCTCTGACTTTAGAAGGAGAATGTTGGAAGATATTAGAATAATTAGCATATTTAACCCTATGAGCATCCTTCTGTATGAGATGCGTTTCCTAAACGCAGAACACATCACCCGCTAACTGCTTCATTTCCAACCACAGTAAAGCTCTCTTATAGGGGCTATTGAGTCCATTTACATTAAAAGATATGAGTTTCAACACCATGACTTATCAATGGACAATGCATTATAGAAAGTATACCACACATGGAGAAGTACATAATGTCAGCCAGACAGGTAAGTGCGTAGGGAACGTCCAACTGAAAGAAAAACAAATAAAACGCAACACAAAGCAAGCAAACAAAAGCAGATCGGAAGATCCTGCAGAAGTCTGCAGATGCAGAACACTTGGAGAGGAGCATAGTCCACTTGTGCCGGAACAGCCAGTCAGGCCAATACGTGCCAGGAATAGCAGTTGTGGACTCACTTTACTGATCCCACCATCTTCCATCCCGAATCCACTCACGACGGGGAGAAGCGGGAAGAAGCTATGTCCTGTCTTCCAGGCAAGTTCCATTTGGCAAGCAACTGATGGCCCTCCTCAACAGTTTTAAAGGGGTAGTCCAGTGGTGAAAAACTTATCCCCTATCCTAAGGATAGGGGATAAGTTTGAGATCGCGGGGGTCCGACCGCTGGGGCCCCCTGCGATCTCTCTGTACGGGGCCCTGGTTCTCTGCCGAGATAGCGGGTGTCGACCCCCGCACGAGGCGGCGGCTGACACGCCCCCTCAATACATCTCAATGGCAGAGCCGGAGATTGCTGAAGGCAGCGCTTCGGCTCTGCCATAGAGTTGTATTGAGGGGGCGTGTCGGCCGCCGCTTCGTGCGGAGGTCGACACGCCCCCTTCCCGCGGGCTGTCGGGGCTCCGTACAGGAGATCGCGGGGGGCCCCAGGGGTCGGACCCCCCCGCGATCTGCAACTTATCCCCTATCCTTAAGATAGGGGATAAGTTGTAAACCACTGAGTCACCACTGGACTACTCCTTTAATGACATATAGGGTAATGTCTCTCTGGACCAAGAGACAGACAGGGAATCCCCATCGGTACATCATCTTGTTATTTCTTAGAACTGATGTGATAGGGCAGAACAGGCACCTTTGTTGAAGAGTTGCCACTGACAAGTCCGTGAAGAGGGTGATTTTTCCAAAGTCTCCAGAGGAATTTTGCCAGAAGTGGCCATAAGTTCATCCTTAATGTGGAAGTAATGCAGCCTAGTCAATACATCTCGGGGAATGTCCTCTGCTAGGTGACTCGGTTTTGGCACCCTTTCTGCCCTATCAATTGTTAAGTCTAGTGGAGTACAATTAGGCAGCACCAGTTTGATGAAATCTTGTAGGAATGGTTTGAGGGCAGAGGGGGATTTGGACTCCGGCACCCCTCTCAATTTAACATTATTCCTGCAAGACTTGTCTTCTAAGTCTGCCATCTTAGCCCACATGGAAGCAACTTCAGATTCTAACTCATAATGGGCATCAATTAAAGCATTATGGAATGCAGCAAATTCACTCAATTTTGTTTCAGCATTGCGAACTCTATGCTTCACTTCAGTGATGTCAGCTTTCACAGGTTTAAGCATACTTGCTATGTCCATATGAATGGACTGTTGCAATGCCACTAACATATTCTTCAATGTAAGCTCCATCACAGGGCCATAACTAGTGGGGTGACTAGCTAGACAGTCTGCAACAAGAGGGACAGAAGTGTCACCATTGTATCATGGAGGCGCTGGCGTTGTTTTGCTGGACTCCCAGAGAGGGGAGATGCGGAAGCCGAGACAACAGCTGTCTGTGTCATGCCGGAGACCACCACCTCTCAGCGGCAATCTCCTAGTAGAGGATGCCAGGTCAGCTGGCGAAGAAGATGGGGGCATTGATGAACTTCTACGGTCCGACTAAGAAGTTTGCATGCGCAGTCCTGTGCTATGGCGTGAGTCTGAGGACTCAGAAGCAGCCAGGGAAGAAGCATCAGCACCATCTTGAGATTCCAGGGGGTCCGCAGATAAGTAGAAATCTGTAAGTTTGCGGAGTTTCACTCCGGATTTCCCCCTCTTTCTGTTTCTAGAGGGCATAGTGAGGATGTAGGAGCAGTTAAGTGGGGAAAAAGTCGCTGTGGAAGGTCCACTGGTCGCTTTAGTTGTTGGCGATGCAAGCTCTCAGCCTAAGCAGTCATCCGCGGCAAGCCCCAAGCCACACCCCTCCTAACATATACTTAATAAGGCAATGGAACAAGCTAAAAAATACAGATCAGGAAGGAACTGCTAATGGGGAGAAAGAACTGTAAATATAAGAGCAACTCTCAAAGTGAGAGAATACCCTCAGAGGATTTGCTTATTACTCAGTGGGCACTTAGTTTTTCCAGAGTTGAGAACATCAGGCCTTCAGATGTCTCATGTACCCCAGCCTCCTCTGCCACCCCTGGAACCAAACCACATTTTTCTTTCTCATTCAGGTTCTGCCCGATGGCAAGGGAGATTAAAAAGTCCATTAACAATAACTGGTTCCTTATTCAGAATGATGCAGATTTAGCCGATTTGGCAAACCAGAACCCCTTATCGCATTTAAGAAGTGCAAAAAAACATAAAGGACTCACTAGTATGGAATGCGTTTGAACCCATACCCAAAAAAGCAGCTTGGTTGTCGAGAACATTATCCTCCGTCATGCATAAATGCAGCACTTGTAATTGGTGTACCAAGGTCTGTACTGACAAAAATGTTGTGTTGGGTGGAGAGAGAGTGATCCATAGAGATGCAATATGCTATAGAACCAGCTATGTAATCTATGCGATCGTCTTGCCCCTGCAAGATATTTTACATAGGCTGCACCATAAGAGTGCTAAACATCAGGGTCAGAGAACATATACATTCAATAACTACAAAATAAGGATCTCCGAGACTGATCTCACATGTTATAAATGAGCATGGGGGAAATGCAAAGATACTGAAATTTCTTCTACAATGCGATGAAAGGTGGATCATTAGGACAAATGCAGAAGGGAGTCTGGGTCTTAATGATCGCCTTGACCTTAGTGTATTTGTGTAGAGCTGGTTGTGTGCATTAAATGATCATATATATATATATATATATATATATTTTTTTTTTGTATATATTTTTTCCTTACATATACACTTTGCTGTAATGTTTTATTTTGTTGTGTAATTATCCCTTAAGATTTTATGAATTACCTGTGTAGTGTTTGGAATGCCCTCACCTGTTGACGTAGGCAGCCAGGAAGTATTTACCTGACCCACCGCATCCAGGTGGGCGAAACCTGAAGAAGTGCCGGGAGCACATAACAGCTATCATTGCCTGACACTTTGCCTGACATCCCACTGTACAGGATTTTATCTGCACCGTGAGAATAAAGAAGCAATACCTGATCACCGTAATCGTGAGTGCCCCCGGTCTTTCTTTTTTGATGTGTTCATTTTCTCTTACCGTACGGAGCACCTGCGATGTCGGGAGCTCACCCTGTGCACGCCATACTGCTTACAAGACTGTTTGTTCTGCAACTCAGTTAATGCATAACCAGTGCCAGCAGCTATTTCTCTATGACTTTCTTTAATGACAGGAATTGTTCCACAGGACTGGCACTTAGCAATAGTGTTGAGCAGCATAGGCCATATTCGAATTCGCGATATTTCGCGAATATATGGACGAATATTCGTCATATATTCGCTAAATTCGCATATTCATAATATTCGCGTTTTATTTTCGCAGTGTGGGCAGTGTGCAGTGTGGGCGCAAAATTATTATTGGCACAAAATTATTAGGGGCACAAAGTCTAATGAACAGCGATCTTCCAATTTTATGCACCTTAGAATGTAAAGTGTGTAAGGATACAAACAATGTGCACATCGCCACTTAGTATTGGACAGGAACAGAAAGTCTGGTGGTAAATAGCAGTCTCTGCTCCTGTACGTACATTCTATGATGCCAATAGCTTAGGCTGCATTCACATCTCGGTTTTACACTACGGGTGCCAGATCCGGCTGGGGGAGGGGCAAACCAGGCTCTCCCGTACCCAAGCCGGACCAGCACTGAACTCCATTCACTTTAATGAGCCAACCGGAGTCAAACGGTGACTCCGGTCGGCTCATTTTTTACCCGTATCCAGTTCTGTGACCGGACCTAAAACCGTAGTATCTGGCAGTATCCGGCACCTGTAGTGTAAAACCGAGATGTGAATGCAGCCTTAGTGTGCTGCAAAACTTACCTACATAGCCAGGGAATCCTGTGCTGTCCGGACTCCTTACTCCTGTTCTCTACAACAGTAGCGTAACATAGGGGGTAGGGAAAAGGTAGAGAATGTGCTGAAAATGTGCAAATAAAAGGAAAGAGAACAACTCCAAAACAACTTTATGACCATTGTATGAGGTGAGGGAGGGATGAGTATCAGTATGTTGGCATTCATTCACTATGTGTGTGTGGGGGGGGGGGGGGTAGTGTTTGTCCCTTGTATAGTGGTGTTATTGGTCAGAATATGGTGATTTTTATTGATTAAAGGGGTACTGACCCCCGCAGTGCGAAAACAGCGTTTGGAACATTTACTTAATACGCTGGCCAGTGGCGTACCCCTTTTACTGTATGATAGTATTATTTAGTCACTGCAGTAGTAATATGTCACCCTTGATAAAATACCTGTGAGCAATGATGCATGCATTGTGTGCCTTATCATCACTCTCTTACATTTATAAGCTGGTTTTGGGGGGTGAAGCAATAATTTGCCTTGCCCTGGGTGCTGTCATGCCACTGACACTTTCTATCTGATAATGTGTACCTCCGCAGATCAGTATGGCTATTTGTTATTTTATAAAACTGATTTTTATTTTATTTTTTAAGAGATCAGGATTAACAAACATGGATTTGTTTTAGCTGCATTATTTTTCATAAGCCTGGAAAATTGCATATGGGCCTGTAAAGCTCCCCTTTTTATAATTCCGGAATGCTGCCATTGTTGTTGAGTAAGGTATATATCCATGCAGTTATCTATCAATAAAGAGAATGAGTGAGAACAATGGGGCTGTCACAGCCCACACAATGACGCAAGCTGTTATTTTGCTTATAGTAGATTCCTATACAAAAGAGATTGTACATTTACAAGGTATCCAAGTCAGGGAGCCCAGCATGCCAGCTATGTTAATGACTAGGCTTGGTTTACACAAGATTCATCCTAGTGACTGCCCCACTCTGCCGTGTCTTTGTCAGGTAACTACGTCTACAGCAGTCCCGTACAGAAGACTGTATTGTAATCCGCGGTGTTAATGGGTGTCTGGTAATTTTAGTGAACACAAATTGCTAATGCTTCAATTGTGCTGATCTCCCCATTGTGAAGTGTTGTTCACGTGGGAGAGGTATTCATGTTTAATAATGGCATATGTGCAAATGACATTGCTAGAATCCTAATAAAAATAACCGGTTAGTGCCAAAATCACTTCCTGTCTTCCTCTGCTCTTACAGATGCTTTTCATATCCAGACAAAGGATTTCGAGCTACGGTGGTAAAGATTTATATTTATATGCAGTGTATTATCTTTCTTCGTAATATATGGTATGGTTTAAATTTAAACCACTCCCTCGCCCCATTGTTGACGGGTTTTGTTTGAGGAGCACAACTTCAATGATTGCTACAATTACTGTGGGGAGGTTAAGTTTTTTTGGGACAGATGTATAGAAAGGAATGGAACATGACAAGCTGAGCTGCTATGAAAACAGAATTGATCACAATAATTCAGATCACAGTTCAATTTTTAAAACGTTTCTATAAGACGCCCACCAAGAAACCAATGAAATAACTCACCAGGCCACCAACCACAAAGCCAACCAAAGAACTCTCTGGAGCCTCATGCTAACTGTACAATGGCACATCCACCCCCTCCCCCCTCCCCAAAACAAGAAGACACACGCTGTAGAGTGGGCAGGCTTCTGGAATCATAGAGTTGCCTATTCAAATGACAACTCTCAAGGTTGTGTCTTCAAGTGTAGTAGCTTTCCTGTTAGTTGGCGGTGTGGTGGACCACCAAAGTAGGATGAGTAACCACACAGAGTGGTGCAGGTGTACCAGGGTCAGCTATATGGCCTGGCGTCAGACTCTGAAGTGATCTGTACTCTCTGGATCTCGCCCTAAGGTTCAAGAAGGGTAAAAGCCAAGGTGCAAAAGTTCCCTGGGAGTGGTGACCCCAGGGTACCGGAATTCAATTGGGAGTAGCGACCCCACCTGAATGATGACTCACCTGGCTGTTGGTCTGCAGAGGAATTTTTATAGATCCGGACGGATGTTCAGGCAGTATCACACTGTGTACATCCACTTATTTATTCTTTATGTGTTGTCACTGGGCTCACATTTGTGTTCCTTTTTATGTACACTAAATAGATTTGGTCATTGTGCTGTAGCCCTTCGGGGTGTCCCTCCTGCCCGTCTAGGGAGCTGTGTGTGGCCATTAGGTTCCTCACCTCCCTGCCATACCCCTGCCATACACAAAACCTGACTAAACTGGTTCCAGCCCTCTGGGGAGAGATGATTGGACTGGGAGATTCCTCCCTCAGCCTTCTAGTAGTTTCTGTATAGGAACTAACTGAGGTGAGTCATGTAACCAAGGTTCTATACATTCTTATATATAATCACACCCCAGTTTATGTATATGTTATACATATGTAACTGACATTACAGCCACTTGACCTGCTGAACGATGTTACCAGGACAGACATTGGTCTTCTAAATGCATTGGTGAACTAGCCTTGCGACTGTTAAAGGGGTGCTCCATGGAACTAAATCCATAGCCCACCATTTTCCATCAACCTATTTAAATTGTCTAAATATCATTCATTAGCTATCTAGAGCAAGTTCACCTCTTTCAGTTGTCACATACATGAAGGGAGTAAGAAAAATATGTCATCCTGCAGTCCTCTGCCAGAGGAAGGCATACACTGCCGAAACGCGTCCTGTACTTTAAGATGTATTTCAACAAATAAATCTGAACTTTTTGCATCATCTGGTGAGTGCTGGGATCCCTTTCTTATCCTATTGACTATCTCATCCACGAGCACCAGCTCTACAACGAAGTGCCGACAAACTATGCATACCGAATATACCGTATAGTCACTATTACATAAACTGCCTTCAAAGCTGCCCCTTACCAATAACTTGGGGACACCTCTACCAGGCCAGCCTTACATTTTGACATACAATATAACACTATTGGCTTTTTGGGGAGTTATTCAGTTATTTTATGTGACCATTGAACTTGAAATTTAAAAGAAATTATAACCCCCAGTAAAGAGACGTCAAGGCATTAGGAATGGCCGATGTGTTATTCATTTTGTCACAGTTGAGCACTTGGTTCACATAACTGGAAGCAACATCCTGTTCCAACCATTTAGAGAGATGCAGATTCAGTGATGTCACTTTCGCTCAAGCACAATGTTCTGGTTAGATGCACATCTCACATTCATCCAGATGCATTTGCAGAACGCTGCAGATTCATTCTAGCAACAAACCCATATGATACAATTCTAAAGTAGCTGCTTCTTTACCAGATAGAATCATGCAGTGGTGTGAAACATTGGGGTTAAAGGGGTACTTCACTGGAAAACATTTTTTTTTTAATCAACTGGTGCCAGAAAGTTGAACAGAGGTGGCAGCAGAGAGAACTGTGGTCAGACAGAAAGGAAATTCAAAAAGAAAATTACTTCCTGTGGATTATACAGCAGCTTATAAGTACTGGAAGGTTTAAGATTTTTTTAATAGAAGTAATTTACAAATCTGTTTAACTTTCGTGCACCAGTTGATTAAACAAAATGTTTTCCAGTGGAGTACCCCTTTAAGATTTATTTAGAAGTAAATTATTGATACAATATATTTCAATTTGAGAACTCAATATGCAACATAATACACATTTATACAATATTTCACATATGTGAAGCAACGATCCTTTATTTCAGATTCTCAGAGAGTTCTTTGCATGAGGTGCCATGTTGAACTTCTAGTGACCTGTATTAGACAGTGCGCGAGCGATAACAACCAATTTTAAAGGGAACTCCACTGGAAACAAGTGGAAAACAAATGTTTTCAAATCAACTGGTGCCATAAAGTTGTAAATTGCTTCTATTTGAAAATCTTAATCTTTCCAGTACTTATCAGCTGCTGTATACTACAGAGAAAATTGTGTAGTTCTTTTCGATCTGACAACAGTGCCTTCTGCTGTCCGTGTCAGGAACTGTCCAGATTAGAATTTTATCCCCATAGAAAACCTCTCCTGCTCTGGACAGAGCTGTCAGCAGAGAGCACAGTGGTCAGACTGGAAAGAATGTCACAATTTCCTCTGTAGTATACAGCAGCTGATAAGTACTGGAAGGGTTAAGATTTTTAAATGGAAGTAATTTACAAATCTGTTTAACATTTTTACACCAGTTGATTTGAAAACATGTTTTTTCCACTGGAGTTCCCCCAATTTTTTTTTTTTTTTTGGGGGGGGGGGGGGGGGGGGGGCAACATTAAACACTGTTATACAGGCTGTGCATGCACTACTTTACAATGTAGCCGAATGTCGTTTCTTTAGTGGTGTCACATGAAAAGAGGTAATAAAATATTTACAAAACTTTTTTTTTTGGCCCAAATAATGGGCATTTTTTTTTTTTGGGTACCGAAAATTTGTTGTGTATTAAAAAAAAAAAAAAAAAAAAAAAAAAGGACTTAGTATGGATAGAAAGAAATTGTATTTAACGAAATATATATATATTTTTATAACAAAATTTTTATACATTTTTTATAAATTGTGTTTCACTTTTTTTCTCTATTTTTAAAATTTTAGGTAGTACTACTACTCCCAGCATAGAACAGACTGTTCCATGATGGGAATAGTAGTAGTACCTGTACTAATAGACATATCTCCCCAGGTGTCAGTCGTGACACCCGATGCAATCGTCCTGTCTATTGCAGAGATGAAGCAGCTTTCTCCTGCGCTCGCATCTCTGCACTATACTCCAGCCAGTGATGTGAATAGAACATCGCTCATTCATATTTTCCACCCAGAGTGGTGATTGGCCAGATGGTTGCAGCCAATCACCACTCTCTGAGGGAAATATGAATGAGTGAGTGGCCGTCCAGAGTATAGTGCAGAGATGCGAGCACAGGAGAAAGCTGCTCCATCTCTGCAATAGACAGGACAATTGCATCGGGTGTCAGTAGTGATACCCGCTGTGATCTGTTCTTACCTGCAGGTACTACTACTCCCAATATGGAGCACACTCTGCTCCATGCTGGGAGCTGTAGTACCTGCATTAATAGACAGATGGCAGGGAGTGTAACTTCTGACACCCGCTGAGATCTGTCTATTTATGCAGGAACTACAGCTCCCAGCATGGAGAAGAGTGTGCTCCATGTTGGGAGTAGTAGTACTTGCAGTTAAGGAAAGATCACAGCGGATGTCACTCCTGACACCCACTGTGATCCTCCTGTATAATGTATAGATGCATCCGGCCACTCTTGTATGGTCCCCTGCACTGCTGTATACATACATGTGGTGTCCCGGTACAGGACCTGGGCCAGTCCCTGTCTAAAGTCCCCTCAACTAGAGTCCCTCCATTCCACAGGGTTCTCCTGCTGGATTTGCCCCTTGGTCATCTCATATAAATATATTTTTGTATAGTGTACAAATGTATAGGACCTACCAAGATCACATGGTATATCATAATGGTTGTATAGATATTTAGGACCTTCCGGGGTCATGTGTTAATGTCATGTGATGTACCCAGAGTTCTCTGGGTTCAGGACTTGCAGGCTTTGCAACCAATGGGATTAGTCCAGCCCCCCTTGTATATAAGGGGCTGTAGTCACTAAATTCTCTCTCTTAGTTCCTGCTCTTAGTTCCGGACTATCAAGCAAGCACAATCAGCATATCTTCATGCAATTCATCTAAACCAAAGCCTAAAGAACCAGCAGCCACTAAAACCGTGAGTTATAAAGCTCAACCTACAAATCCTGTGTGGCTACTATTTCACTCAAATCTTAGAATTAGTAGCACCATGGCCTGCTTAAAGCTAAAGACTATCCGTCCCAGCAAAGCCTGTGAGGAACCTGCATCCCGGTTACCTCGAGAGACACTGTATACTTGTAAAGACTGTTGCATAAAAGTTCAAGTAAAAGTTCCCAGTTATCTCATAAAATCTGCTCTGGACAGTCCGTTTATTATCCCTGCTGTTTGTGGGCCGGTTGGCGGCATGACCTCCAAAACTCACCCTGGCGTCACGACAAGTAAGGGTTAATACCACCAGACCCTCTAATATCATTGCAACACCCCAGACACCACATACACATATTCCTATTTCCCACAGAGAGCTGTAATTGGCTGGAATCATCTGGCCAATCACAGCTCTCTGCAGGAAATAGGAATAGGTGTATATATACAGCAGTGCAGGGGCCCATAGAAGAGCGGCCGGCCACATCTATACATTATACAGGATGATCGCAACGGGCGATCTGTCTATTAGTACAGGTACTACTACTCCCATCATGTAATAGTGTGTTCTATGCTGGCAGTAGTAGTACTACCTAAAAAAATGTAAAAATTTAAGAAAAAAAGTGAAAAACACAAAAAAATCGTGGCGTTTTTCTCCCATAGAAGTCTATGGGAGTGAAAAAACGCCAAGGAAAATGATATGTGGATTTTAACTTTGGCGTTTTTGCAGGCGGTTTAGCAATCCAAGAAAGTGATGGAGATACCCTTTTTTAATAAAATTTCGTAGGGTACCATTAAAAAAAATAAAATAAAAAAAAGATACAGTAGTGAAGGAAAAAATTTTATCTAACGAAATTTATCTTTTTTATAACAAAATTTTTATTTTTAAAACAGCGATCAATTTATGTGGTGGGGACCTAAAAATGTAGCCGACAATAGACAAAATGTGTTTTTTTCCCTTTTTTTCTTTATTTTTTCAATTTTTTTTAGGTAGTACTGCTACTTCCAACATGAAACACACTGTTCCATGATGGGAGTAATAGTACCTGTACTAATAGACAGATCGCCCGTTGCGATCCTCTTGTATAATGTATAGATGCAGCCAGCCGGCCTCTCTTCTGTGGTCCCCTGCACTGCCGTATATATACACCTATTCATGTTTCTCTCAGAGAGCTGTGATTGGCCAGATTGTTCTAGTCAATCACAACTCTCTGTGGGAAATAGGAATATGTGTATACAGTGGGAATAAAAAGTTTGGGCACCCCAGGTAAAAATTTGTATTAATGTGCATAAAGAAGCCAAGGAAAGATGGAAAAATCTCCAAAAAAGCATCAAATTACAGATTAGACATTCTTATAATATGTCAACAAAAGTTAGATTTTATTTCCATCATTTACACTTTCAAAACAACAGAAAACAAAAAAATGGCGTATGCAAAAGTTTGGGCACCCTGGAGAATTTATAGCATGCACTGCCCCCTTTGCAAAGCTGAGACCTGCCAGTGTCATGGATTGTTCTCAATCATCATCTGGGAAGACCAGGTGATGTCAATCTCAAAGGTTTTAAATGCCCAGACTCATCTGACCTTGCCCCAACAATCAGCACCATGGGTTCTTCTAAGCAGTTGTCTAGAAATCTGAAACTGAAAATAGTTGACGCTCACAAAGCTGGAGAAGGCTAAGAAGATAGCAAAACGTTTTCAGATGTCAATATCCTTTGTTCGGAATGTAATTAAGAAATGGCAGTCATCAGGAACAGTCGAAGTTAAAGCAAGATCTGGAAGACCAAGAAAAATATCAGACAGAACAGCTCGCAGGATTGTGAGAAAAACAATTCAAAACCCACGTTTGACTGCACAATCCCTCCAGAAAGATCTGGCAGACCCTGGAGTTGTGGTACACTATTCCACTATAAAGAGATACTTGTACAAATATGGTCTTCATGGAAGAGTCATCAGAAGAAAACCTCTTCTACGTCACCACCACAAAAATCAGCGTTTGAACTTTGCAAATGAACATATAGACAAGCCTGATGCATTTTGGAAACAAGTTCTGTGGACTGACGAGGTTAAAATTTAACTTTTTGGCCAGAATGAGCAAGGGTACGTTTGGAGAAGAAGGGGAACAGAATTTAATGAAAATAACCTCTGTCCAACTGTTAAGCATGGGGGTGGATCAATCATGCTTTGGGGTTGTATTGCAGCCAGTGGCACAGGGAACATCTCATGAGTAGAAGGAAAAATGGATTCAATAAAATTTCAGCAAATTTTGGATGCTAACTTGATGCCATCTGTGAAAAAGCTGAAGTTAAAGAGAGGATGGCTTCTACAAATGGATAATGATCCTATACACACCTCAAAATCCATGGGGGATTACATCAAGAGGCGTAAACTGAAGGCTTTGCCATGGCCTTCAAAATCTCCTGACCTCAACATAATTGAAAATCTATGGATAGACCTTAAAAGAGCAGTGCGTGACAAACAGCCGAGAAATCTCAAAGAACTGGAAGACTTTTGTAAGGAAGAATGGACAAAGATACCTCAAACAAGAATTGAAAGACTCTTGGGTGGCTACAAAAAGTGTTTACAAGCTGTGATACTTGCCAAAGGGGGCAGTACAATATATTAACTCTGCAGGGTGCCCAAACTTTTGCAGATGCCATTTTTTTGTTTTCTGTTATTTTGAAAGTGTAAATGATTGAAATAACATCTAACTTTTGTTGACATATTATAAGAATGTCTAATCTGTAATTTGATGCCTTTTGGAGATTTTTCCATCTTTCCTTGGCTTCTTTATGCACATTAATACAAATTTTTACCTGGGGTGCCCAAACTTTTGATCCCCACTGTATATACGTCAGTGCAGGGGACCACAGAAGAGCATCCGCCCGCATCTATGCATTATACAGGAGGATCACAGTGAGTGTCAGGAGTGATGTCCTCTGTGATCTTTCCTTAACTGCAGGTACTACTACTCCCAACATGGAGCACACTCTGCTTCATACTGGGAGCTGTAGTACCTGCCTTAATAGACAGATCATAGTGGGTGTCAGAAGTTACACTCGTTGCGATCTGTCTATTAATGCAGGTACTACAGCTCTCAGCATGGAGCAGAGTGTGCTCCATGTTGGGAGTAGTAGTACCTCCAGGTAAGAAGAGATCACAGCTGGTATCACTACTGATAGCCGCTGTGATCGTCCTATTGCAGAGATGGAGCGGCTTTCTCCTGCGCTCCACATCTCTGCACTATTCTCCGGCCGGCCACTCACTCATTTATATTTCCCTCAGAGAGCCGGGACCGGAGGAGCGGTGACCGGAACACTGAAGAAGATGACGCGGTCACTTGCCAGGCCCCGCCAGCGTGCGCTCTCCTGCGACGATCCTGCGGTCCTCCTGCGTCTCTATGGTTGTACGCACGGGACGTCAGTGACGTCCCGTGCGTACGACCATAGAGGCGGAGAAGCAAGGGACCGAAGGAGGATCGCAGGAGGACGCCGGGGAATGGTGAGTGACCGCCGGACATCCTTATGTCCCGAAAAGATTTTTCGGGACACAGGGATGTCCGGGATAGGAATACTTCTTTTTATGTGCCCGGGCCGGCTCCCGTGTGTGGCTGCAGGCGGGGGCTGACCAGAGCATATAAAAACGAATACTGTATAGTAAAAACCAGGGGGCCTCCAGCTGTTGTGAAACTACGACTCCCAGCATGCCCGGACAGACTTTGCCGGTCCGGGCATGCTGGGAGTTGTAGTTTCACAACAGCTGGAGGCCCCTGGTTTTTAGTATACAGTATTAGGTTTTATATGCTCTGGTCGGCCCCCGCCTGCAGCCACACAAGGGAGCCGGTCCGGGCACATAAAAAGAAGTATTCCCCCCCCAAATGTTGCGCCCGGTGCGGCCGGCCCCCCCTGCACCGCCCACGGGTGCCTCTGCCGCTGGCAGTGTTTGTAACTTGTGCTGTGGGCGGGCAGGGGAGGTGGGTCATTATCGGCACATTTTTAGTTGTTTCGGCATTTCCCCGAAACAGCTATTTTCGGCCGATATGTATCGGCCGCCGATATATCGGTGCATCCCTAGTGATAACATTTGCTTAGTAGTATAGAATCAACATAAACTAGTTCTGAACATCAGGGATATGTCTATAGTTGACAAAGATGTATAATTATACTAGAAATACATGTTTTGAAACACTTTCTGGTAGAGCAGCCAATAACTAAAAGGGCACTTCTCGGAGTGGGTTTGTATATGAATAGTTACAGCTCGGGTATATCTGATTTTTATTTATGTTTTCTTTTTCTTCTGCCTAAACGTCACTGGTTTAATACAGCTGCACTTGTACGATATGGAAACAGCAGTTTTTTTTATTTTTTTATATCTTTCATATATTTATAGGTGCTGGCAAACACTGATATAATTATTTTTTTTTAAATAACAAAAAAATAAATTTACATGGAGCCTTATGCCAGCCCACACCTATTTTACCGCTGCAGAATACCAGATGCTTTTCAGTACTCATTCCACAAACTTTTCTGCATATTTATGAGAGGAGGAAACACTTGGGGGAAGGGGATACTATTTATATGCAAAAAAATGAGTATTTGATGATTAATACTGAGCTAGTAGAAAGAGCAAATAAAGAAAAAAATAAGTTAGGCAAAATGGGAAATTTTTTCACCCTGCTACATAATCTGTGAATTACTGGCTGTAGCTTGCATTCCGTAGGAAAAGGGGGCCAGTTTCCCATTTTTTGAAAAGGCCTCTGAAAACTTAAAGAAGCGATCTGATTGGTTACTATGGGCAACTGGACAGGTTTTGATAAATATCCCCCCATAGTGTTTTTCCCAACCAGGAAGCCTCCAGCTGTTGCAAAACTACAACTCCCAGCATGCTTGGACAGCCTCTGGGTCAGGGGCAGATATATGCCTGTGCAGCCGGTTCAGCTACACAGGGGCCTAGCGTGTGAGGGGGCCTGCTGCACTTTGAAAGGGCGGCGGGCCCCCTCACACGACACACACATGAACAGCAGCATTGTGCCGCTGCTGCTCACTGTTCTAAAGCGGCTGTGGTGCATAATAGTGCAGCGGGCCAACCTGGGTCTGACAAAGGACATCGCGCAAGTGATGTACCTCCTCAGACCCACGCAGGAGGATGTCAGTGAAGTCACTCATCAGGCCACCGCCAGAGAAGAAGTGCTGTGAGGAGTGTGTCTGCGTGTGTGTCTGTGTTTGCGTGTCTGTGTGTTGGGGGGCTATGCTACCTAATGTGGGGAAATTGCTACCTAATGTGGGGAATCTATGCTAACTAATTTGGGGATACTGCTACCTAATGTGGGGAAACTATGCTACCTAATGTGGGGAAACTGCTACCTAATGTGGGGGAACTATGTTGACTAATGTGAGGAAGCTATGCTACCTAATGTGGGGGGGGGCCTTAATAAATAATTAACAACTGATATTGGGGGGGTCCTCCTGAGCAACCGATATGGGGGGGCTCCCCTGAAAAGTGAAATATGGGGGTCCACCTGAGTAAGAGACATATGAAGGGGGGGGGGGTGGGTTCCTGAAAAATTGATGTATACATTCTTTGCACAGGGACCCTCTGCTGTCTGTGTTCGCCCCTGCTTTGGGTATTTTCCCAACAGCAATTTTAAGATCTCTCCACAGGTGTTCAATGGCATTTAGATCTGGACTCATTTCTGGCCACTTCAGAAGTCTCCAGTGCTTTGTTGCCATCAATTTCTGGGTGCTTTTTGACATATGTTCGGGGTCATTGTCCTGCTGGAAGACCCATGATCTCGGACGCAAACCCAGCTTTCTTAAACTGGGCTGCACAGTGAGACCCAATATCCATTGGTAATCCTCAGATTTCATGATGCATTGCACACATTCAAGGCACCCAGTGCCAGAGGCAGCAAAACAACCTGTCACGTCTGGGCAGGGAAAGGAGTGCGCACTATTCTTGCCCACTCCCCCTGTCCCTGCCTACTTGCGAACCTGTCCTAAATAACAGGTCCACAACCATGGAGAAAGTCCCTTTCTATATACGTGAGGGGCGAAATTGTCAAAATAATATACTACAATGACACAGACTAGGTCCGGGGACAGTAGGATAACAGACTAACAAGAAAGACTAAACACTCACACAATAAGTCCAATGTCAACAATCCATGTCTGAATCCAGGAGATGTCACAGTACAAAATCGCTAATACCAGAGAGAATAGTCAGAGAGAGGAGCCAAAGGTTATAAAGTAGCCAGATATAACAAATACAGAAGACAGCTAGCTAGAGTACAAACTGAGCTCTATAGCAAGCACTGACTGGGAGTAGATTGCCAGCTTATATGGAGCCAGAACAGGTGCTCCAATCAAGGTCAGTTGACCAGTCAGACAGCCGGGCGTAACCCAGCAACAAAAAAACAACAAAGAACCTGTCAGAACCTTTTGACCCTATAGGTTCTGTCACAACCCCAAAACGTTATTGAACCTCCCCCATATTTCACTGTAGGTACTGTGTTCTTTTTCTTTGTAGGCCTCATTCCATTTTCGGTAAACAGTAGAATGATGTGCTTTACAAAAAAGCTCTATCTTGGTCTTATCTTTCCACAAGACGTTTTCCCAGAAGGATTTTGGCTTACTTAAGTAGTGTTGCTCGCGAATATTCGCAATGCAAATTTTATTCGCGAATATCGCATATTCACGAATTCGCGAATATTCGCGAATATAGCACTATATATTCTTAATTATGAATATTCGGTTTTTTTTTCACAGTACACATCACAGTGATCACCCCTCTCTGCTTCCAGCTTGTGTGGTGTAAAGAAGGCTCTAATACTAATGTGTGAGACTGGCGTGCGAATTTTCGCATATGCAAAAATTTGCATATGCTAATTTCCGTATGTGCGAATTTTCGCTTATGCTAATTTTTGTTAATGCTAATTTCCGCACATGTTAATTTAAAATAAAATAAAACGCGAATATTACGAATATGCAAATTTAGCGAATATATGATGAATATTCGTCCATATATTCGCAAAATATAGCAAATTCGAATATGGCCTATGCCGCTCAACACTACACTCAAGATCATTTTGGCAAAATGTAGTCTTTCTTTTTTATCTCTCTGCGTCAGCAGTGGGGTCCTCCTGGGTCTCATGTCATAGCGTTTCATTTCATTTAAATGTCAACGGATACTTCACGCTGACACTGAAGCTCCCTGAGCCTGCAGGACAGCTTGAATATCTTTGGAACTTGTTTGGGGCTGCTTAGCCACCATCCAGACTATTCTGCATTGACACCTTTAATCAAATTTTCTCTTCCATCCACACCCAAGGAGATTAGATACAGTGGCATGGGTTGCAAACTTCTTCATAATGTTGCCCACTGTGGACAAAGGCAAATGTAGATCTCTGGAGATGGACTTGTAACCTTGAGATTGTTGATATTTTTCCACAATTTTGGTTCTCAGACAGTTCTCTTCTCCTCTTTCTGTTGTCTATGCTTAGTGTGGCACACACAAACACACAATGCATAGACTATGTGAACTTCTCTCCTTTTTATCTGCTTTCAGGTGTGATTTTTTATATTGCCCACACCTGTTACTTGCCTCAGGTGAGTTTAAAGAAGCATCACATGCTTGAAACAATCTTATTTTTCCACAATTTTGAAAGGGTGCCATAAAAGCATAAAAAAATATAAATAATAAGCATATTTGGTATCGCCGCGTGTGTAAATGTCCAAACTATAAAAAATATAACTCGCTATAAACTTTTTAAAAAAATCCCAAATTTCTGCTTTTTGGTTTCATCATATTGCAAAAAAAAAAAAAAAATTATAAAAATCGATCACAAAGTCACATATACGCAAAAGTGGTAAAGCGCTAAAAAGAAGTATACAGATCATGGCGCAAAACATAAGCCCTCTCTCATCCCTGTATACAGAAAAATAAGAGTGTTAGAGGAGGTCAAAATAGGGCAATTTTAAACATAGCAGCAGCAGTGCAATAATAGGAAAGTATGTAAAGCATGAAAATTATCCTTTAAGGCCAAAATGGGTTGTGTCCTTAAGAGGTTAATATATCCCAAAATTTCAGTATCTCAGCATTCTGGCATGATTTATAATGGTAAAACTTCTCCCATTTGGTGCCCTTTATACCCTCCCATTTATCAATCAATCCACCCTTAATTTCTTATTACAGGATCCGTAGCATTGTTTTCATGGTATTACCCCTGTGCTGTGACATCATTAAGTTTATATACCCACTGCTGAGACATCATTGCATAATTTGCATAATTTTGCTGTAACTTTACTAACTCGATGATCACTCTGCTGTTGTGACGTCACTGTGTGGCCAAAGATAAAAAAAAGTACAGTGATTGGCTATAGTTGGCGCTGTCTTAGACAATGAATTGAGTAGTGGTGTGATATGGGCACTGCTGGTTCATTCCGATAGGAGTTTCAGGAGTCCTGAGCATAAGTGTTCATGGTGACAAAACCCCTTTAGAGTTGAAGCTTTGACTGAAGCCTCCCTGCCTTGACTGATTCACATGCAGGGATCTGCGCTGGCAACCGAGCCCTGTATGTCAATAAGTTGAGGCAGGGAGGGAGGAGGTGTGCATCTTGTGGCTTAGTACCTCCTCCTTGACACTTCAACTCTAAGCATTGTGTAGAGCTGACAGATTCTCCTTAAGGGTCTTTTCACACATACAGGATCCTGCACAAATTTGAGGCACAGGATTTGTAAGTGCAGATAGGAAGCTGTGCTCAGTCATTTAGTTAACATTGAGATCTGCAGCATCAAATCTGCACAGGATACTGTACGTGTGAACATACCCTAAGGGTATGGTCACACGTAATGGATCAGCAGAGTATTTTACGCTGTGGATCCACCAGGGACCCAACCGATAGTGTGCCTGCAGCTGTTGCCACCACTCACCCTGCCTAGCCCTGGCCTCTGGCCTGCTTGCAGCGGCAATCCACCGCTCTGTGCAGCCACACAGGGGCCTGCGAGTCGCTACGCGCATGCACAGTGTACTCAGATATCGCGGCTGCTCTGTGATGTCTGAGTACAGTGCAGTGCACTCGGCGACTCACAGGTCTCTGTGTGGCTGCTCGGAGCGGTGGATTGCCGCTGCAAGCAGGCCAGAGGGTGGAGCGGGGGTAGCAACAGCTGGAGGCACACTATGGATCGGGTCACCAGCGATCTGTTATGCGTGACCCAACCCTGAAGGTGTATTTGAGACCCTGACCTGCCTTAAAGGGGTATTCCAGGATTTTTTTTTTTTTTGGCTATGCTACAGGGCCTGTAAAGTTAGTGTAGTTCATAATATAGTGTCTGTACCTGTGTGTGACGGTTTTCTTACAATTCTGCTGTGATTTTCACCTCAATATTTATTTTTAACAGCATACAAAAGGACAGTTGTCTCAGATTTTTTCCAGGTTTCAATGCGGCCGAGACCTGACTCACTAGTCAGCTGATGACAGGGAGCCTGTCTGCTTCAATGGGTGGAGCGATCGCTTGGTTGGAGAGAGATAAATCTGCAACTAATGCAACAGCTGTAGGCACCCTGATTGAAAACCACAGGTCTTTTGAATGGATGCAGCTCATTTATGTTTCAATGGGTGGGGTGGCTGATGTGTGGGAGGAAGGAAAATGGAATTGTGGGATTTGTAGTCAAAAAATGAAAAGTCAAACAGGAACTACCAGTTCACAAAAAGCTAGCCACAGTGTTATGGTAATCTCACAGCATAGCCATTTAGCCCCAAGACAAGTGCAGATCCTTCCTAAACAGGTCCATTACTGTCTGTCAGGTGCGTACTAATATCCCCTTATGGTGGATTACCCCTTTAATCTCCTGCCACTGCAGTTCTAAGAGCTTTTATTCCTCAACGCTCATCGCTGATTCCTGGTTCCAGAGACATGTCGACCCTGCAGGAACTATTTGTTCAGCCAATCACTGGCCACAGCAGTGACCTCAGTGGCTGCATACATTTCCATAAATATCTGTCTGTTAAGTAAATGCCTAGATCCTGAATACAGATGCTCTGCAGGAATACCTGAAATTAACTCTGGGAATTCCTGTCACTAGCCAGGCCTAAACCAATGCACATTGCTGCTCCTGGTATGCACAGTGTGATACACAAGATGCCAAACTGCAGCCTCTTAGGTTTATGGTATATTGAAAATAGGGTTTTCAGGGAAAATAAACTGATGTCCTATGCACTGGATAATTCAGGGAGAAGACAGACATGGTGCACATCTACAATCTTGCACAATGATCTAATTGCTTCTCAGCATAATTTCAAAAACTAACAGGTTGTTAGTATATACGTTTTGATCAAAAAGTACAAGCTCACTCGCCACGTCAAGGCCACCTATTTAGAGTGGGTCCCTAACGTCTCTAGCATGAAATGGCGTAGCACTGGGCGGCGGCCACCACCGCCGCGACACCAGTGCCCACAGGGGGAACGACCCACTGGCAGAGCGGCCCCAATGCCACTCAAACCAGTCCATGGGTCGCACCTCCCCGCAGACACGGTGCCACGGCAGCAACAGATGCCGCACAGCACCACACCAGTGTGAACAGGGTGCTACAGCTCACTTACCATGCTCTCCCAGTCAGACTGGGAGGCTGCTAGGAAAGAAATGGCCCATGTGTAGCTAACTACTACTTATATAGGGTTGGGCTGAAGGGGTGGGGAAGAGTGCAGACACATGTTCAAAAAAAAAAAGAGGGGATAGAAAACACAATGTGAATTCAGGTAGAAGACAGACATGGTGCACATCTACAATCTTGCACAATGATCTAATTGCTTCTCAGCATAATTTCAAAAACTAACAGGTTGTTAGCATATACGTTTTGATCAAAAAGTACAAAGCCCACTCGCCACGTCAAGGCCACCTATTTAGAGTGGGTCCCTAACGTCCCTAGCATAAAATGGCGTAGCACTGGGCGGCGGCCACAACCGCCGCAACACCAGTGCCCACAGGGGGAACGACCCACTGGCAGAGCGGCCTATGCACAGGATAAGTCATCAGTGGCTGATTGGTGGGGATCTGGCACATAGTGACCCTGCCAATCAGCTGAACGACATTGCCGTGGTGAATGATGTAGGAAGCAATTGGCTTTGTACTCTGTTTAGTGGTGGCACTAGGTTACTGCAGCACAACTCATGGTCAATTTAACCATCAAACGGTGAAGCTTTATTAAAGTTTCTCATAAAGGCTTACAAAAGAGAATTACAGTAACAATCGGTCCATAGACCAAAGAACAAACAATAACAATCAGGTACATAGATTATCAGTACAATAAAAAAAGCATTAAGGAGGAGTACAGTATGACATCAACGATACATAGTGTGCAGCATAGCATTAATACTGAACCATAACCGGTACCAGTCCCTTAGGACGTGTGCTCACCCAACCGCCTATAAATTTAGCCCCGTTCCCCCATCTCCCCCCCCCCCTAAACACACATCAAGACAGTGAAAAAGTATGAGACATATCAGGACAGTATCTAGAAGAGAGCCACGGTTCCCAGACACTATTAAACAAACCAACCCTGTCCTCCCTAACTGCCATCAACTTCTCATTTAACATTATAGCATTAACCCAAGATATTACAGCTGAGGTAAGAAGAGTTGGTGATTTCCACTGGGAAGCTATGTAAATACGAGTAGCCAGAAATATAAATTGTACTAGCTTAAAGGTGCATAACGGCATTCTAGCAGATTTACGACCCAACAGACAGTACACATGTTCTCTAGGTATTCCAGTAGGTACAAGGGAGGACAACATATTTAAAACATCCGACCATAGGGCCTGCACTATCGGGCATTCCCACCATGTGTGACAGATAGTACCCCTAGCACCGCAACCCCTGAAACACAGAGGCGAGACCTCCGGGTAAATAGTATGAAGCACAGAGGGAACCTTGTAGGTACGATGCATTATTTTAATAGAGGTTTCCGACAATGAAGTCTGCCAACTGCCCTTGCTAATAGTGGTGCAACAGTCCTTCCACTGGTCCAGGGACAGCGTGGTCCGTAGATCCGCTTCCCACTGTAACATAAATTTAAGCTTAGCGTCAGGGGGGGGGTGCATTAAAGTGGGCATAAAGTATGGAAATAAGCCCTGTCGCCTTAGGGGTATACAGCATAAACCTCTCAAACGAGGTGGGTTCAACCAGAGTGCCAGGTCGGATCAGAGAACTGTAAAAGGAGCAAATCTGCCTGGCTCTAAAGTGTTCCGAAGGCGGGATGCTAAAATGTTGGCATAACACAGACAATGTGGGAAGGGAGTGGCCTATTAACAGCTTATGGAGACATGTAAGGTTGTTAGCAATCCACCATCTAAATGCTGCTGGGGAGACGCCCGGTGGAAAGAAAGGGTGAAGAAGGAAGGAGAGCAAAGGAGAAGGAGAAGACTGGAGGGAGAACTTGAAACGGACCTGGCGCCAAAGAGCCAACTCATGTAAGGTCACGAGAGCGGAGGGCGGTAAAAGGGCCGAAACTGCCTCCCCGTCCACATGAGGGTTCTCAACGAGTGGGGTCCAATCAGACTATCCTCCAAACCCACCCAACGAGGGGCACCCTGCTCAATATTAACCTGGGCAAGTTGGGCAATACGGGCTGCATAATAATACTTGAGCAGATTGGGGACAGACAACCCACCCATTATTTTATGATAATGCATAACTGACTTGCCAATCCTATGCCTCTTGTTCATCCAAATATATGTCATTACGTCTTTCTGTAAAACAAGTAAATCTCTCCTAGGTACCAGTATAGGCAGTGTCCTAAATAGGTACATTATCCTGGGCAACAGCACCATCCTAATAACATTAATTCTACCAACACAGGACACATAGTGGAGGTCCCACTTCTTCAGGTCAGCTCTCAATGAGTGGTAGATCGGGACATAATTGGCCCCGTACAGAGACGAAAAATTATCAGTCAATGTAACCCCCAGATATTGGAGACCATCAGAGGAGTCCCTGAAGCCAAAGTTTAGAGTAATTAGATGCCTAATGTGAGTGGGGACATTACAGTACATTACTTCTGATTTCGCAGTATTAATACTAAACCTCCAGGACTGACATCAAGCTAGGCAGTGACACCATAGGATTCATAATTGTAAGTAAAAAATCATCCACAAACAAATTTCCACATTTTGTCTAATATGTGCCGCAAGGGGCTCCATCATGAGTGCGAATAATGCTGGGGACAGGGGGCCTCGCTGCCTCGTCCCCCTATGGATATGTGGGGGTTTTGGAGTGGTGAAGAGTAGTTTAAGGTAGGCTTGGGGAGTAGAATATATGTGTCTAAGAATGGTAATAAATGACCCTCGAATACTAAATTTATGTAATACAGTAAACATATAGGACCATGTAACGCTATCAAACGCCTTCTGAATGTCTAACGCTAGGGCCAATAGAGGCGTTCTGGTAACGTTCAACCAGTTGATCAGATTCACTATTTAGCAAACGTTGTCCGGGGCCTGTCGACCCGGGACAAAGCGCACCTGGTCAGCCTGCACCAAGGAAGGGAGATAGCAGTTCAATCTGGTAGCTAAGATAGACATAAGTAGCTTGGTGTCCAAATTTTATAAAGTAATAGGCCTATAGTTGGCTGTATACAAATGATCCTTATGGGGCTTCGGTATGACCGTGATGTGGGCGTCTAAAAAGTCAGGCGATATAGGTACATTCGTGTGTAGGGAATTAAAAAGAGTGGTAAGATGGGGTGCCAATATGGATGAAATTTTTTTATAGTAGGCAGCTGAGAAGCCATCCGGCCCCGGCGACCTCCCATTTTTAAGACTATCTATAGCGTCAGTAACTTCCTGTATAGTAAAAGGGGCATTAAGTGTCTCCAAAGCGCCAGGATCCAGAGAGGGTAAAGGTACAGTAGCAAGAAATGAGTCAAGGGAGGAAGCATTAGTAGCCAGAGAAGGAGGTAAAGAATAAAGGGAAGTATAGAAGTCATAAAAGGCAGTGTAAATGGGTTAGATGTGCGAACACTCGGGCGCAACTTCAAAGCTCCACACTTTGCAGTTGCGCCCGGGTGTTCGCACATCTATTATTATTATTATTATTATTATTATTATTAAAAGAAGCCGTTTTGAGCAGCATAGATGCCAACAAGCGGTCTGACTTATTAGCATATTGCTAATACGTGGATTTAGTCCATCGTAGGGCTTTCTCAACTGTAGTAGACAAAAGAGCATCAATTTGCACCCGGGTGTCACACAGCTCTTTATATACCGTACATACGGTAAGGGCTGATGCTGGTGGGCCAGTGACAACCGGTGTAGTTTAGCCTCCAGGGCCGTCAATGTCGCCCCGCGGTCCTTCTTCAACCCCGTGGCTAAAGAAATTATGCAACCCTCATATACGCCTTATGAGAAAGCCATATCCATCTACGGTCACCGTCGGGACTGTCATTCTGTGCAAAAAACAAGGAGAGGTCACTCTCCAACTGTGCCTTCACACGAGGAATGGTAAGCAACACCTCGTTCAACCTCCACTTAAATGGTATCGTGGACGTGCTGGCTAAATGGAAGGCAGCACAAACCACGTCATGGTCTGTCCAAACACAGGGAACGTGTCTGGCATAAAGGAGTTTAGTCAGGAGGGGCTTATTGGTCAAGATCCAGTCAATTCTAGTGTATGTACTTTGAGAGGGAGAATAACACGTATAGCCTCTATTACCACCATTGTGTTCCCTCCATGTATCCGCTAAACTATTATCAACAAATAAAGTTTGAAGACGTTTCTGCTGGGTCCCTGATCTGCGAATAGGCGCGGCGTGCGAATGGTCCAAAGTGCTATGCATGACAAAGTTAAAGTCACCAGCCCAAATAAGCCAGTCGCAGACCAGGGAGCCATACAGTGTACACATAGAATTTAAAAAAGCAGTGGGCGTGTCAGTAAAAGCATATGAGTTAATAATACATATTCGACGATCATAAAAAGAGCCCAGAAGTATAACGTAACGACTATCCCCATCAATCATCACATCCTCAACCTCCATTGGAAATGAATCATGAAGTAGAATAAGAACCCCCCCTACATTTCGATGTATATGTAGACATATAAAAACGTTTGTATGACTTATGAAAAAAGGTGGGAGAGGAGTTTACAGAGAAATGTGTCTCCTCGACACAAATAACCTCAGGACGGAGTTTCAGATAATCTCTGAAAGCTTTCCCTCTCTTATGTGGGGAATTGAATCCCCGCACGTTGTGTGATATCACATTACACATAATAATATAAGATACCTGCTAAAAACCAACAATATACATAGCGGTACCGATAATATCAAGAACGGATGCAACACTGTACCAGTCATAGAATTAGCAGTCCTAAGGGTATATCTCCGCATCATGTAGTACCTGTGAACAAAAGAGCAAAAAACAAACAAAAAACAGGACAAACAAAAAAACAAAACATATAGTCTTAGACGAGGAAAGTCGGGATGGTGACCGCCACCACCCGCCGTTCTTTCCCTTTCCATCTTCATCTGCAGGCACACTAGTCCAGACTGGGATCCATCACTACTCTGGAGGTATAGGACACAGTCCAATAGGAATGCCAGGTAAGAGGTGTAGATGGGTGTCGCAAAGCCAGAGAGTCAGTCAAAGTAAGGTAACACAAAGCAGTTTCCCATTACGGCAGGCACAATCAGGGCACAATAGGGGATCTGCGATTACGGCCCACAGGAATCCACCACCGAGATGGACGTGCTGGTCGCTGTAGCAAAGGAGGCATGTCCACTGGTTGCAGGTTTTCGGTCGAGAGGGACTCAAGGGCTTCCTTCAAGTTACGGAGGGTATAGGAATGGCCGTTTATCTGACAGGACAATGAAAATGGAAAACCCCAACGGTATTTGATATTCCGCTGTACCAAGGCCAAGGTAACAGGGCGAAAATCCCTGAGGCGGGCCAACGTGGTCGGGGCTAAATCAGAGTAGAGTATGGTGGTCGGCGGCAGACCCGGCAGAGTCTGGCGCCCACGGGCAGCCGTTAGCAATATGTCTCTGACCTCCGGATAATGCAGCTTAAGGATAATGTCTCTGGGGAGTTCGGTGTTTTTGGGCCTTGCAAGCGCTCTATGTATACGGTCAAAGCGCAACATTTCGGGCTCAAGGTGATGGGCAAGTTCATAGAATAAGTCAGTGAGTACCTTAGTGATATCAGACACCGACTCCGGTAGACCCCTCAGTCTCAGATTCGCCCTCCTCGACCTGTTCTCTAAGTCTTCTAGTTTGTATTCCAACGCCATTATCTTCTGAGCATGAACGTCAATATTGGGGCGATCCGCCTCCAGAGCGTCAGCCAGGTCATCGATCTTAGTTTCAGTGTCCGCCACCCATTGTGTAAGATCCTGTATCTGCTCGATAAACTGTGTGACCGCTTGAGCCAGCTCCTTCTTAAACTTGGCCTGTATGGAGCGAAACATCGCCGCTGGCGTCAGGTCCTCTGCTTGTGGCGCGCGTTCATCCTACGAGTTCTCCTCAGACACGAGGGAGCTTGCGGCAGCCATCTTGTCACTGGAGCTGGACTTAAAAATGTCCGGAATGGACTGAGAAAGTCCTTGTGAAAGTGGCTTCTGCTTATTTCTGCCGGTCCGGGAGACACTCATCGTTCACCGGAGAGTAGTCCCAAAGCTATGAAGCTGTAATCAGCGCTAAAAGTAGCTGGAATCCTGCAGTCGGCATGGAGCTCACATTAGGTGCGACCGACTCCCATGCGCCCTTCCTCTTGGTCAATTTAATGGGAGTTGCTCTGCACAGAATATAGAGCCAACTACTTCAGCCACTTTCGGCACTGTGACTGTGCCAGCCTGCTGATCACAGGGGTACCACCAGTTTATTTTCTCCAGAAAACCTTTTATATATCATGATAATGTACTGCAATTATTTGAATGGCACGGCACACAGGGTTGTTTTATGGATATATGAGTATATATATATATATATATATATATATATATATATATATATATTACTACAGCCATTATATCACTTTATGCACTGTTAAAACATGTTCAAGAGAGAAGAGTGAATATCAGTATGCACATGGAAGAAATATGTGTCACTTCCTGTTACCTGTTGCTTGAAAAATGCTGCGAGAGGGAACAGAAAAGAAGTTGCCTTGTTTTAGGCATCTGACAGAATAAATTAGATCACTGTGATTTTCTCACCCTCACTGGGGTGTAGATAGAGACATGATAGATAGATATGATATAGATAGACAGACATAGATGAATAGATAGACAGTTCAAATTCCAGAAGAGCAGCACAATTAAGTAAGTAAAAAAACGTAAATGGTGCACACTGGTTGGGAGCCTTGGTGAGTGGCCCACAACTAAATATCAAGGCCAGACACCAGCAGCACACAGAACTTGGTGCAAAAAAAATTTGAAAATGTATTGCATCATTCCAGTGTTACAGAAGCAACGTTTCCACAACCTCTCGTAGGAGCTTTAAAATGGCGACTAGAGATCGCGTAAACATTGCTTCTGTAATACTGGAATGATGCAATAAATTTTCACATTTTTTTGCACCAAGTTCTGTGTGCTGCTGGTGTCTGGCATTGATAGATATTCAGTTAGATAGATAGTTATAAGATAGATAGATAGATAGATAGATAGATAGATAGATAGATAGATAGATAGATAGACATATAGATAGATATCAGATAGATACAATAGAAAAGATTGCTCATACGCGCTGAGTGCACTGGATCTATTTACAAACAACGGAGACGCACATGTCCCGGTGAGTGTGGAATCCCATAGCAACTGCAAGAGTTATGATTTTAATTCACAAGGATGGGATTGATTAAGTTAATCAACATCCTTAAGGGATTTTAATAAGGTGAGGGTGATACTGTAATACACTCAATATATTGGCGTACACTGTACCCATGCTGTATATGCACTGTATGATCTGGATTGTTTTTTTTTTTTTTATATTAGATGTGAATTTATGGATTTATTTCACTTTATTGATTAATTATGTTCACTGCTGGTACTGAATTGGTACCCTTATTTAAGTGAGTAATGCCCACTGTTGTACTGAGCTTGAGAATGGCTAGGTGAGCTATCCGAAACATTGCTATTGACACTGACTTTTTTGGAATACATTTTTGAAGTTCTTTGGAATCTGTGTGCTGCGGATTTTTCTGTAATTATATGGACCCCTGACCCAGGTCTGGACTCTGCATGCACCGTTATATTTTCTATACTTCTTTGTGACGTACTGCTTCCCTATTTGGATATAGATAGATAGTTATAAGATAGATAGATAGACAGATAGATAGATAGATAGATAGATACAATAGAAAAGATTGCAGCACACATAGAGTTTTATAAAGTGCAGTGTTTATTGTGTCATCACAACATAAGGTGCAACGTTTCGGAGACCTCTCGTCTCCATTCTCAAGCACGCCGCACAATAAACACTGCACTTTATGGAACTCTATGTGTACTGCGATCTTTTCTATTGGATTTAAGTTGGATTCCCTGACCAGGATAGCGTGCACCTTATACGTTGGTCTTCTGGACGGATGTGCTGCTTATTAGGATTTCTAGATAGATAGATAGATAGTTATAAGATAGATAGATTTTAAAGTTACTAAAAATAGATGTGAGATAGGTCAATCTATAGATAAATATCAGGATTCTTATCAAATGTTTTTTCCCCTGTTCTTGCTAATATTAGTCATTCAGTATATATTTGATGCAATGAAAAAAAGCAGCTCATCTTCCCAATAATCTGTGCGTTTGCTGACAGGTTTCTCAGTTACCAGCAGATGGCAGTACTTGAGTGCACAGAGATAAGGAACCATGTGAAGACCTGAAAATATGGTCTTAAAACTAGAATTAGGAATAAATTCTTCATCCTCTGAAAATATTTCCAAATAGAAAATATATTCTGGAAAAAAAGTGGCTAATTTTTCCATGACAACTCAGTTAAGAGTCCTGGAAGTGACAATAATACTGAAGGACATTGCTCATCTTTCCTCCAGTCATAACAATTTTAATATACATGTTATGCGTGTGAAGGGTGGTGTAAATTTAGCTGCGTTGTCAGCCTGATTGTTACGACTTCATTAAGTCATTTCAGAACGCCATCATTTCTGATTAGTCTCTGTACTAGTGTCCCATCTCTATTGCAGTGCCCTATAATGGGATGTTTTTTCTAGACAGAAGATTGCCTATTATTAGTAGAATAAGTCTAATAATTCATACTTGTTAATCCTGATATAATCTGTAACAATGTATCACCTCCTGATGGTCAGTTTTTCTATACATCTATAATGTATTTTATTTCACTATTACACACGTGTATGCTTTAGAGTTTATATTACTGAGGCAAATCTTGGTATCATGTATAATTTTGCATAGAATTTGGTATATTTACAGTACACTGTCATAAAAAAATTAATTTAAAAAAAATGACATGTCAAAAGTTTTCATCAGTCGGGGTCTCGGTGCCTTTTTTTAAATGACAGGGGGGCCTTATAAAGAAGTTGGAGTACCTTGGGTAAAGCATGTCCATGTCAATATACTACTGCAATGAAGATTTGGTATTGTTCAGTTTAAATGGTCACTTTTTTCAGGATACAATGTCATGAGTGTACATGAGGATAATCAATATTTCCCGCTTTTATATAATTTGTATATGGCATTTCCTTCAGTTTTCCCCTCTGCAAAAACCATCTCTAAGTTTCAGTTCTCCCTGAGCTGGTGGGTGGGGACTAACTGGTATGGTATAAGCAATATAATGTACAGAGAGAATATAGGATCATGCTCCCCTATATCTCTATATCACAACCTCAGAAGTAGCAGCATGGAAGGCATTATAAAGCAGTATTGAGCAGTGTAAGCTGTGAACCAAGTGCTGGGGTGAGATATAATACTTAGTATAGTCTTCAGCTGGGTCTGACTCTTGCCCACTCCCCTCTCTGTAGACATATTTGGGCAACTTAGATGGCTAACCGATCTCCAGATTTTTTTTTATATATAGTTTTTATGAGAGAATGATGAGTGTAAGTGATGGTGGAGTGTGTGTGTGTGTGTGTGAGGGGGTATCTGAAAGTGAAGAAAGAGAAGTTTCTCTAAGAAGACATATTACAGAATTTCTTATATTCACTTATACTTCAAGGAATCAAGGAATATGTGGAAAAATTAAAAATAAACACTTTTATTCACCCCTCTGCCCACTGTGGCATCCTGTGCACAGTGTATGGTGATGTCACTGGGGCACTTCTGTCAGGCAGCCTGGAGTGAAGCTGTCAGGGGAGCCAACAGAGGGGTGAGTATCGTTTTTTTCTATGCATTTTCAACACCTTGATCAATTCTGGTAAAAGTCCAGAAAACTCATTTAAATAACTATGTAAGTATAACAAATTAAATAAAAAAAAAAAGTTTGTAGGGTGATAATTGTTTTATCATGTGCCTGTGTACAGCACTGGTTTTAAGTCAAAGCCCCAAGGAAATCTTGCATTCTGACACTGTATGCTGCTTGGAATTATGGGAAGGTACCAGATTGGTGCTTAATGGGATGTCCAGATCCAACTCCTGTGGTGAGTGAGATAATTTGCATAATGTGCACATGCACTTCAAAGCATGTTTAAGACATTCTAATGGGTTATATTTACATAGTTATTTATTTTCATAGGGGTTAATGCTTTTCAATCAAAACACAGAACCTTATGGAGGGGACCAGTTTTCTTTAGGCAATTAACATATCTAGAATAATTGGTGCCTCCCTGGGGGACATAAAACTGCATTTAAAGGAGGATTCCAATTTAAAACATGTGTATCCTATTTATAGGATATGGATAAGTGTCACATGACAGGGCAGTCTCAACAATAGGGGTCTGAGTCACAACTCGAAAGGGAGCAGCGGGTCATGCATGCATGTGGCTGGTCTACTTACGGCCTATGGGAGCTATTGGCTATCTCCGGCATTCCAAAAGACAATGAATAAAATGGCATCACAGATGAGCGGTGTGGTGCTCCATTCTGAAGTGTGACTCGGGTCCCTGTTTATAAGGTCGCATGGGTCCAATTGGTCAAAATCCCCATGAACTGACACTTATCCCCTATCTTGTGGGTAGGGGAAATGTGTTTTAAGTTGGAATACCCCTTAAAAAGCCTGTAACTTTTCCACTCAATGAGTTTAAATAAAAAAATAAAAATAAAGATAAAAACATAATCAAGTGTGGATTGGGTTCTACCAAGTCTCCTTGTTCTATTGTTCTTCCTGGTCAGTGCCAGTACTCCTGATGAGCGGGCTCCTATGCCCAGAAATGCATAGTGTTTGGTTCTCCAATAAAAGTTTCTTGTGCTATTATCTATCATCT